>NC_064283.1:45972095-46001122 GCF_019186545.1 Solanum stenotomum | reverse complement strand
TTTGAAAACTCAGTCCATATGATCGGTAGAGACCAGCTGGCCTAGTCTCTAAGTATGTACGCCATAACTGCCTGGCGGGACTGTCTAGTTGGTAAGCGGTGAAGTCTGCTCCTCTCGACTCCACTAAACCCAAAGTCTGTAGCCGCTCGCAGCAAGTAAGTAGAAACTCGTGGGCATCCTCACCCATAGCCCTAGAAAACCTCAGCGGTGATAGTCTAAGGAACACCTCGAGCATCTTCTACTCCTGAAGAGGTATGACGCCCTCCAAATCGTCAGGCTGAACAACTAGTGCCGCTAGCTGCTGAACAACTGGTGCCGCTGGTGCAGGCTGGCCCTCTCGTACTAGAGCGGCTGGAGCTGGGGCCTGCTGCATACCCCCAATGGCAGCTAGTATCTATACGAGCAACGCTTGTATACCTGGAGCTGCCACAGGCTCGGGCGGTGGCAGGGCTGGTCCCGGGCCCGTATGTTACTGTTGTGCTTGTGCTGCTGGTGGCTCTATCACTGGCTTCGGAGTTTACTCTCGGTCTTGGGCTGGTACTGTAGCTCTGGCACGACCTCAAGGTCGGCCTTTACCCGTAGTTGGGACCCTACCACGCGTGCGAGCCATCCTTGTAAAAGAGTTGAACATATAAGATATTCAGAAACTGATAAGACACACAATGCACGACGGTGATACAATAGCGAAACGTTCCTAAAGACATCATGTAGCCTCTCGAAGATAAGTAACGGACGTCTCTGTACCGATATACAGGACTTTACTAGACGTTAGCTCTGTACAAGTGAGACCGACGAACCTGGGGCTTTGATACCAATTTGTCAAGACCCAATTTCTCAGGTCATGATAGCTCCTACTATATGACCCACTAGTAGGCAAGCCGACCCATATCCCGAAACTCGAAGTAATGGGATGTTAGGGTAGAAAACCAACCAATCAACCTAAAATAGTAATAAATATAACAAGAACATGCAATGAACGGGCGGAAGAGACTAGACATGTATACACAAAATGAATTCCTCCCAAAACCTGGAAGTCACAACACAGAGCTGCTAACAAAAGTATAGGTCCTAAAAGTGGACTACAGAAATAAGCTGTCTAAACAGGCAAAAGACAAGCAAAAGTAAGTACGATAGTATAAAAATGGGCTCAGTGCCCGGCTTTACTTGAATAGGAAAATCAATGTCACGATCAGGAGGGAGACCAGGCAGATCGGCAGGAAACACATTTGTAAACTCTCGAACAATAGGTACTGAATCAACGGTATGACCCTCCATTCTAACATCTCTAACATAAGATAAATAAGCCAAACACCCGCTAGCCATCAACCTCTGGGCCCGAACAAAAGATATCACCCCAACTGGCGTGCTACTACAAGAACCCTGCCACACCACTGGTGGAATACCAGGCATGGCTAAAGTAACGGTCTTGGCATAGCAATCCAAGACCTCACGGTGGGTGGATAACCAATCTATACCCAAAATCAAATCAAAATCCACCATGTAAAGCAAAATGAGATCAACCCTAGTGTCTCGCCTCAAAATAGTCCCCACACAGGATCTAAATACTGAATCCACTACTAAAGAATCACCTAACGGGGTCGAAAAATGCAATAGCTCAACCAATAGCTCTAGGCTAACGCTCAATCGAGTAGCACAATAAATAGATATATAAGAATAAGTAGAGCCTGGATAAAATAAGCCTGGATCAAAATGAGGAGATATCGATGTTCCTGACACGTTCGGAGTCGGTAAAACACAAACCATATATGGAAATTGATTGGAAATGATATTTCGCACTCAACGGTGAAGTCAGAATTTCCATTGGAGATCGCTTCGATGAAAAGTGGGTCCCACACCAATATCGTTTTGAGCCAGATTCCACAACAGGCATCTAAAGCCTCGGGAAGTGAACAAAGGGTCGTTTTAGACCAAAATCGATATACCGAAGCCAACCAAGCTGTCAGAATTTTCATATGAGCACGTCTTCCAAGAAGGTTGACCAAAGTCAACTATAGGCCAAATTACAAGGGCAAAACGTCAACTGGCCCTAAACTCGTACCGATTGCCTCGATACTCGTGTTGACCATGCTACTAGCCAAATTTGGCCATTCTGGAGCTGATGGAATCGTCAGAATTCCATTCCGAAGTCTTTTACCTGAATTTATGACCGAAGTCAACTTTTCAGGTTATAAAATCTCCAAAACAGGAAAACGGACCTAAAACCCAAACGAACGACCAGGCGATCGAACAGTCAATGCCAACAAGTCAGAAATGACTTGGGGTCACTACATAAATGCTCTAAACGATGGAATGAATGTTTTAATTTAAAAATGACCTTGAGGGTCATTACAATATCCACTACTAAAAGAACTTTCCTCCGCGAAAGTAAGAGTCAACAAGTACCTGAAGTCTCAAATAAGCCAGGGAACTGCGCCTGCATCTCATGCTCGGTCTCGCAGGTAGCCTCCTCAACTGGACGATGTCTCCAATGGACCTTAACCACATGAATGGCACTGGAACGCAACCGTCTGACATCTCTAGCCAAAATAGCAACTGGCTCCTAAATGTATCTCAAACTGTCATCCAAGTCAACTGCATCATACTGAATTACATGGGACTCATCTAGAACATACCGGCTCAATAACGAAACATGAAAAACTGGGTGAATATTTGAAAAGGCCAGGGGGAAGGCTAACTCATTTGCGACCTCCCCAACTATCCTCAATATCTCAAAAGGACCTATATACCTGGGGCTAAGCTTGCCCCACCTCCCAAATCTCATTGCACCACTTCATGGGCGACACACCGTGGAATACTCTATCACCAACAGCAAATTTCAATGGTCGACGATTACGGTCTGCATAACTCTGATATCTCCTCTAGGCTGTCCTCAGCCTATCTTGAATCACCCTCACATGATCTAAAGCCTCTCACATCAAGTCTGCACCGCGCGGCCTTGGTTCTGTAGACTCAAACCAACCAACTGGAGAGCGACAACGCCTACCATATAAGGCCTCGAATGGGGCCATCTGAATACCCTAGTGGTTGTTGTTGTTGTACGCAAACTCTGCCAAAGGCAAATATTGGTCCTACTGAACCCTAAAATCCATAACACAAGCCCGCAACTTGTACTCAAGAACATGAATCGTGCGCTCCGACTGACCATCAGTCTGCGGGTGGAAAGTTGTGCTAAGGTCAACACGAGTGCCCAACTCATCCTGGAAGGTCCTCCAGAAGCTAGATGTGAACTGTGGGTCCCGGTCTGAGAAGTTGGAAACAGGCACACCATAAAGACGAACCACCTCTCGAATGGAGATACGGGCTAACCTCTCAGCACAGTAGGAAGTATGGACAGGAATGAAGTGTGCTTACTTGGTCAATCGATCCACGATAACACAAATACTATCAAGACCACGGGAAGTTTAGGGTAATCCTACAACGAAGTCCATGGTGATCCTTTCCCATTTCCACTAAGGAATGGGTAATCTCTGAAGCTTGCCACCAGGCCTCAAATGCTTGGCCTTAACCTGCTGACAACTCAAGCAACGCGATACATAATCTGCAATATTCCTCCTCATGCCGCTCCACCAGTAGTGTTGTCTCAAGTCCCGATACATCTTAGTTGTCCCGTTACATCTTAGTTGTCACCTCCCAAAACTTGATCTAGAAGTGCCACTAAGTTGTTATACTCAAATTGACGGCTGCAAATCCGATCCAGCAGAGATGACTGAGCATCCACATCAGCTAGTACGCACCCGGAATCAGAGATATCAAGCCGTATCATCCGGTTAGCTAAGGACTGGATGTACAAAGCTAACGGTCGCTCCGTAGTAGAAAGAAAGGCTAGGCTACCCATACTCACTGCTTTCCGACTCAAGGCATCCGCTACTATATTCGCCTTGCCCGGATGGTAGAGAATAAAGAGGTCCTAGTCCTTCAGGAGCTCAATCCAACGGCGCTGTCTCGAATTAAGATCCCTCTACCTCATAATGTACAGAAGGCTCCTGTGATCAGTATAGATCTCACATCGTACTCCATACAGGTAATGCCTCCAAATCTTAAGCGCAAAACCTACCGCCGGCAACTCTAAGTCATGAGTAGGGTAGTTGCACTCGTGCGGCTTAAGCTGCCTTGACGCATAAATAATAACGCGACCCTGCTGCATCAGTACACAACCCTAACCAATGTCGAATGCGTCACAATAAACAGTAAACACCTCGCCCTCAACTAGAAGAGTCAATGTAGGAGCGGTGGTAAGCAAGTCCTTAAGCCTCAGAAAGCTCCTCTCACACTCCTCCGAACAAACAATCGGAACATCCAGGCGAATCAACCGAGTCAAAGGCGCTGCTATAGTAGAAAATCCCTCAACAAAGCGCCTGTAGTAGCCTGCCAATCCGACGAAGCTACGAATCTCAGTCACAGAGGTGGGCCTGGCCCAATCACGAATGGCCTCAACATTAGCGGGATCTACCATAATGCCATCCTTAGACACCACGTGCCACAAGAATGCTACGGACTCAAGCCAAAACTCGCTTATTGAGAACTTGGCATAAAGTCGCTGGCCTCTCAAAGTATGGAGCACTATCCTCAAATGCTGCTCATGCTTCTCCCGGCTCCGCGAGTATTCTAGGATGTCATCAAGTCCATGAACGCGGCAGGGGCGTTAGTCAACCCAAAAGACATCACTAGGAACTAATAGTGGCCGTAAAGAGTCCTAAATGCAGTTTTAGTGATGTCCGTTGCCCTTATCCTCAACTGGTGGCAGCCGGATCTTAAATCAATCTTAGAAAATACCACGACACCCTGAAGTTGGTCAAATAGATCATCAATCCTAGGCATGGGGTATAGGTTCTTCACCGTCATCTTGTTCAACTGCCTGTAGTCGATGTCAATCGCATAGTACCGTTGTTCTTCTTCAAGAAGAGGACTGGGGCATCCCAAGGCGATACACTAGACCGAATGAATACCTATCTAAGAGATCCTGAATCTGAACACTGAGCTCCATGAGCTCTACGGGCGCCATACGGTACGGTGGAACAAAAATGGGCTTAGTGCCTGGCTCTACTTCAATAGGAAATTCAATGTCACGATCAGGAGGGAGACCAGGCAGATCGGCAGGAAACACATCTGTAAACTCTCGAACAATAGGTACTGAATCAACGGTAGGACCCTCCCTACTAACATCTCTAACATAAGCTAAATAAGCCAAACATTCGCTAGCCATCAACCTTTGGGCCCGAACAAAAGATATCACCCCAACTAGCGTGCGACTATAAGAACCCTGCCACACCACTGGTGGAATACCAGGCATGGCTAAAGTAACGGTCTTGGCATAGCAATCTAAGACCGCATGGTGAGGCGATAACCAATCCATACCCAAAATCAAATCAAAATCCATCTCATCAAGCAAAATGATATCAACCCTAGTCTCTCGCCTCTGTATAGTCACCACCCGGGATCTAAATACCTGATCAACTACTAAAGAATCACTTACCGGGGTCGAAACACGCAACGACTCAACCAATAGCTCTGGGCTCACACTCAATCGAGGAGCACAATAAACAGATATATAAGAATAACTAGAGTCTGGATCAAATAAGGCGGATGCGGGCTGATGGCATAATAACATTATACCTGTGAGCACATCGTCTGAGGTCTCAGCATCAGATATAGCTGGAGCTAGATAAAAGTGGGCCTGGGCTCCTCTACCATGTGCATCGGCTTTGCCCCCTAACCTACCTCCTTGGGGACAACCCTGTATACCCTGGTGACCACCCCTGCGGTCCTGTCCCTGGCCTCCGCCTCTAGTTGGAGGTGCTGGCGCTGGCGCTTACCTAGTTGTCTGTGGAGCGGGTAAGGATAACCTGCGATGGGGACAGTTGCGGGCCCAATGATCCAACTCCCCACACTCAAAGCACCCCTGGGACTGTTGACTGAGAGCTGGAGGTCGGCTACCCTGGCCAGAAGAACCCTTCTGTGAACTACCTCGACCACGACTAGGACCGGCACTAAAACCGATATGGCGGTGCTAATCACCCTCCAATGCCTGGAGAGAGGCCTGGACCACAGACTCGAATGCCAAAATTAGATCACAGGTAAGCTGGACCACAGACTCGAATTGGGTACTATAGCTAAGCCTGGACATAAGTAAGCTGGACCACGGACTTTAACCAGATATTTGTAAACGATAGAAAAGCAGGGCATTATGGATACAAGGTCATAAGAAGAGTTACCGCCTAGCTAAGGCTCAGACTATCAGACTCAAGTCTACTATATCAGTATACAAGGAGCTGACCGTTAGAAACGATGTCGAAAAAATTTCTACTGCCCAACGACTTCCGAAACCTCGCAAGTCTATGGCAACACTAGTCTAAGCCTAGACTGAGGGCAAACATATTTCAAATCAATATTATCATATATATAACAAGGTATGGATGTTCACTAACATCAAGAGTCATGCTTTCATAATCCAACAATTTCCCGAAATAAGGTCTAAGACAGGAATTATAGAAATTTAGCATGCTCGACACCCGAACCCCTCCATACTGAAGCAAATAAATAAACAATTGCCTAAACATGCTCAATCTCACGAGGTGAAAGCCATAGCCTACCTGAAAGCCGATCACGCGTGCTCCAACTCACGGTACCGGAGCTTTTCCCCTCCGAACGGTCTGCAAATGCGTCCCCACTATCAAAAGGTTAATCACCTCGTCATTACAAATATGTTGACACTAAAATTATATTTTTTGGAGACGGACCTAAAATTGGGTCTGAAACGGAATTGTGGGATCCACAATTGGAATCCCGAAAACGAATCTGTGAAAACATCCCAAATATCTTACTAAACTAATACCCCAAAATTTAGCACAAAAACATGCCTAAAACATAGCAAATCAGCCCCAACAATTAAAATCATTAATAAGTCTTGACTTACGACTTGGAAGGCCCTTGATCACCAAATTCTGGAAAAACACGACCCTTCCAGTCCAAACAGATTATACCACGACGATCCTTGCGAAAAACTCTACAAGTTAGCCTCAAGAATGACTCAAAACGGACCTAAGATGATCAAGATCTAACCTTTCAAAGTTCAACAAAAATTCATTCCGAAAATCACTCTAGCAGTAGCTAAATTCGATTCGTTACCTCAAACGAAGCCTCCACTCGCATTTCTGAGATCACCTCTAGATTCCCCATGAAATTCTCTTGAAATTAGCGTGTTGAATCACCTAATTTGAGCTTAAAATGGAGGAGATATCTATGTTTGAAGATGAGGAAACGAAATGGACGAAAATTGTCCTTAAATCTGGAAATTTCCAGATTTCAAGATGCTGCCACATAGCGTCGCGTAACTCTGCCACGTCACCACCGCGATTGAATTCGACAACTCTTCAAACTCCTTAAGCCTCAGAAAGCTCCTCTCACACTCCTCCGACCACACAAACGGAACATCCTGGCGAGTCAACCGAGTCAAAGGCGCTGCTATAGTAGAAAATCCCTCAACAAAACGCCTATAGTAGCCTGCCAATCCGACGAAGCTACGAATCTCAGTCACTGAGGTGGGACTTGCCCAATCACGAATGGCCTCAATCTTAGCGGGATTTAGCATAATGCCATCCTTAGACACCACGTACCCCAAGAATGCTACGAACTAAACCCAAAACTCGCACTTTGAGAACTTGGCATAAAGTCAACCCAAAAGAGATCACTAGGAACTCATAGTGGCCGCAACGAGTCCTAAATGCAGTTTTAGGGATGTCCGCTGCCCTAATCCTCAACTGGTAGTAGCCGGATCTTAAATCATCTTAGAAAATACCACAACACCCTGAAGTTGGTCAAATAGATCATCAATCCTAGGCATAGGGTAATGGTTCTTCACCGTCACCTTGTTCAACTGCCTGTATTCGATGCACAATCGCATAGTAACGTCCTTCTTTTTCACGAGGATGACTGGGGCACCCCAAGGCGATACACTAGGCCGAATGAATCCCTTACCTAATAGATCCTAAATCTAAATACTGATCTCCTTGAGCTCTATGGGGGCCATACAGTACGATAGTATGAAAATGGGCTTAGTGCCCGGCTTTACTTGAATAGGAAAATCAATGTCACGATCAGCAGGGAGACCGGGCAGATCTGCAGGAAACACATTTGTAAACTCTCGAACAATAGGTACTGAATCAATGGTATGACCCTCCCTACTAACATCTCTAACATAAGATAATTAAGCCAAACACCCACTAGCCATCAACCTCTGGGTCCGAACAAAAGATATCACCCCAACTGGCGTGCGACTACAAGAACCCTGCCACACCACTGGTGGAATACCAGGCATGGCTAAAGTAACGGTCTTGGCATAGCAATCCAAGACCGCACGGTGGGTGGATAACCAATCTATACCCAAAATCAAATCAAAATCCACCATGTAAAGCAAAATGAGATCAACCCTAGTGTCTCGCCTCTAAATAGTCACCACACAGGATCTAAATACTGAATCCACTACTAAATAATCACCTAACGGGGTCGAAAAATGCAATAGCTCAACCAATAGCTCTAGGCTAACACTCAATCGAGTAGCACAATAAATAGATATATAAGAATGAGTAGAGCCTGGATAAAATAAGCCTAGATCAAAATGAAGAGATATCGATGTTTCGGACACGTTCGGAGTCGGTAAAACACAAACCATATATGGAAATTGATTGGAAATGATATTTCGGACTCAACGGTGAAGTCGGAATTTCCATTGGAGATCGCTTCGATGAAAAGTGGGTCCCACATCAATATCTTTTTGAGCCAGATTCTACAACAGGCGTCTAAAGCCTCGGGAAGTGAACAAAGGGTCGTTCTAGACCAAAATCGATATACCGAAGCCAACCAAGCTGTCAGAATTTTCATATGAGCACGTCTTCCAAAAAGGTTGACCAAAGTCAACTATAGGCCAAATTACAAGGGCAAAACGTCAACTGGCCCTAAACTCGTATCGATTGCCTCGATACTTGTGTTGACCATGCTACTAGCCAAATTTAGCCATTCTGAAGCTGATGGAATCGTCAGAATTCCATTCTGAGGGCTTTTACCTGAATTTATGACCGAAGTGAACTTTTCAGGTTATAAAATCTCCAAAACAGGAAAACGGACCTAAAACCCAAACGAACGACCAGGCGACCGAAGAGTCAATGCCAACAAGTCATAAATGACTTGGGGTCACTACATAAATGCTCCAAACGATGGAATGAATGTTTTAATTAAAAAATGACCTCGAGGGTCATTACAATATCCACTACTAAAAGAACTTTCCTCCGCAAAAGTAAGAGTCAACAAGTACCTGAAGGCTCAAATAAGCCAGGGAACTGCGCCTGCATCTCATGCTCGGTCTCCCAAGTAGCCTCCTCAACAGGACGATGTCTCCAATGGACCTTAACCACACGAATGGCTCTGAAACGCAACCGTCTGACATCTCTGGCCAAAATAGCAACTGGCTCCTAAATGTATCTCAAACTGTCATCCAAGTCAACTGCATCATACTGAATCACATGGGACTCATCTAGAACATACCGGCTCAACAACAAAACATGAAAAACTAGGTGAATAGTTGAAAAGGCCAGGGGGAAGGCTAACTCATATGCGACCTCCCCAACTGTCCTCAATATCTCAAAAGGACCTATATACCTGGGGCTAAGCTTGCCCCACCTCCCAAATCTCATTACACCACTTCATGGGCGACACACCGTGGAATACTCTATCACCAACAGCAAATTTCAATGGTCGACGCTTACGGTCTGCATAACTCTGATATCTACTCTGGGCTGTCCTGAGCCTATCTTGAATCACCCTCACATGATCTAAAGCCTCTCACATCAAGTCTGCACCGCGCGGCCTTGGCTCTGTAGACTCAAACCAACCAATTGGAGAGCGACAACGCCTACCATATAAGGCCTCGCATGGGGCCATTTGAATACCCTAGTGGTAGCTGTTGTTGTACGCAAACTCTGCCAAAGGCAAATATTGGTCATACTGACCCCTAAAATCCATAACACAAGCCCGCAACTTGTACTCAAGAACATGAATCGTGCGCTCCGACTGACCATCAGTCTGCGGGTGGAAAGTTGTGCTAAGGTCAACACGAGTGCCCAACTCATCCTGGAAGGTCCTCCAGAAGCTAGATGTGAACTGTGGGTCCCGGTCTGAGAAGTTGGAAATAGGCACACCATAAAGACGAACCACCTCTCGAATGGAGATACGGGCTAACCTCTCGGCACAGTAGGAAGTATGGACAGGAATGAAGTGTGCTGAGTTGGTCGATCGATCCACAATGACCCAAATACTATCAAGACCACGGGAAGTTTAGGGTAATCCTACAACGAAGACCATGGTGATCCTTTCCCATTTCCACTAAGGAATGGGTAATCTCTGAAGCTCGCCACCAGGCCTCAAATGCTTGGCCTTAACCTGCTGACAGCTCAAGCAACGCGATACATAATCTACAATATTCCTCCGCATGCCGCTCCACCAGTAGTGTTGTCTCAAGTCCCGATACATCTTAGTTGTGGCCGGATGAATAGAATATTTGGTGTCATGGGCGTCGATAAGAATCATCTGAATCAAACCCCCAACTCTTGAAACACAAAGTCGATCACCAAATCTTAAAACCCCATCTAAATCTAAGATAGCCAGGCCAGTTTCACCTATCAAAACTCGATCTAGAAGTGCCACTAAGTCCTCAAACTCAAACTGACGGCTGCAAATCCGATCCAGCAGAGATGACTGGGAAAAAGAGATATCAAGTCGTATCATTCGGTTAGCTAAGGACTGGATGTCCAAAGCTAATGGTCGCTCTGGCTCAGAATGTATTGAAGGTTCCTGTGATCAGTATAGATCTCGCATCGAACTCCATACAAGTAATGCCTCAAAATCTTAAGCGCAAAAACTACCACCGCCAACTCTAAATCATGAGTGGGGTAGTTGCGCTCGCGCGGCTTAAGCTGCCTCGACGCATAAGCAATAACGCGGCCCTGTTGCATCGGTACACAGCCCAAACCAATGTCGGATGCGTCACAATAAACAGTAAACCCCTCGCCCTCAACTGGAAGAGTCAATATAGGAGCGGTGATAAGCAACTCCTTAAGCCTGAGAAAGCTCCTCTCACACTCCTCCGACCACACAAACGGAACATCCTGGCGAGTCAACCGAGTCAAAGGCGCTGCTATAGTAGAAAATCCCTCAACAAAACGCCTATAGTAGCCTGCCAATCCGACGAAGCTACGAATCTCAGTCACTGAGGTGGGTCTTGCCCAATCACGAATGGCCTCAATCTTAGCGGGATTTAGCATAATGCCATCCTTAGACACCACGTACCCCAAGAATGCTACAGACTAAACCCAAAACTCGCACTTTGAGAACTTGGCATAAAGTCAACCCAAAAGACATCACTAGGAACTCATAGTGGCCGTAACGAGTCCTAAATGCAGTTTTAGGGATGTCCGCTGCCCTAATCCTCAACTGGTAGTAGCCGGATCTTAAATCATCTTAGAAAATACCACAACACCCTGAAGTTGGTCAAAGAGATCATCAATCCTAGGCATAGGGTAATGGTTCTTCACCGTCACCTTGCTCAACTGCCTGTATTCGATGCACGATCGCATAGTAACGTCCTTCTTCTTCACGAAGAGGACTGGGGCACCCCAAGGCGATACACTAGGTCGAATGAATCCCTTATCTAAGAGATCGTGAATCTGAACACTGAGCTCCTTGAGCTCTACGGGGGCCATACGGTACGGTGGTACAGAAATGGGCTTAGTGCCCGGCTCTACTTCAATACCAGGCATGGCTAAAGTAACGGTCTTGGCATTGCAATCCAAGACCGCACGGTGGGGGGATAACCAATCCATACGCAAAATCAAATCAAAATCCACCTAGTCAAGCAAAATGATATCAACCCTAGTCTCTCACCTCTGTATAGTCACCACCCGGGATCTAAATACCTGATCAACTACTAAAGAATCACTTACCGGGGTCGAAACACGCAACGACTCAACCAATAGATCTGGGATCATACTCAATCGAGGAGCACAATAAACAGATATATAAGAATAACTAGAGTCTGGATCAAATAAGGCGGAAGCGGGCTGATGGCATAATAACATTGTACCTGTGAGCTCATCGTCTGAGGTCTCAGCATCAGCTATAGCTGGAGCTAGATAAAACTGGGCCTGGGCTCCTCTACCATGTGCATCGGCTTTGCCCCCTAACCTACCTCCTTGGTGAGAACCCTGTATACCCTGGTGACCACCCCTACGGTCCTGTCCCTGGCCTCCGCCTCTAGTTGGAGGTGCTGGCGCTGGCGCATGCCTAGTTGTCTGTGGAGCGGGTAAGGATAACCTATGATGGGGACACTTGCGGGCCCAATGATCCAACTCCCCACACTCATAGCACCCCTGGGACTGTTGACTGAGAGCTGGAGGTCGGCTACCCCGGCCAGAAGAACCCTTCTGTGAACTACCTCGAGCACGACTAGGCGGGCACTAAAACCGATATGGCAGTGCTAATCACCCTCCAATGCCTGGAGAGAGGCCTGGAAGGGGCGACTAGACTTACCCTACTGAAATCTCTGTTGAGATCTATCATAAGACTCTCGGGGATCTAAAACGGCGCTTATAATGGCTATCCTCCTGTCTAGATCTCTTGTCGCTGCCCCATTAGGCCTCACGACGGAGCTGCACAATATTGCGGACATGGTTCACTACATCCAAAAATGAGCGACCCGCTGAGACTACAGACTGAGTCTTAATCCGCAACTGTAGTCTCAAACCCCAAAAAAACAACGAACCCTCTCCTCCTCAGTAGGTAATATCATGGCGGCATGCCTGGAGAGCTCGTGAAATCAGGCCTCAAACTCTGATACTGTCATGGAGCCCTGCTCTAACTGAGCAAACTGATCTCTGATGCTCCTGGGATTAAATCGGGCCAAGAAGGCCTCTAAAAACTCAGTCCATATGACCGGTGGAGACCCAGCTCGCCTGGTCTCTAAGTATGTACGCCAGCACTGCCTAGCGGGACCGTCTAGCTGGTAAGCAGTGAAGTCTGCTCCTCTCGACTCCACTAAACCTAAATTCTGTAGCTGCTCGTGGCAAGTAAGTAGAAATTCATGGGCATCCTCTCCTACAGCCCAAAAAAACATCGACGGTGATAGTCTAAGGAACACCCCGAGCATCTTCTGCTCCTGAAGTGGCATGACGCCCTCCAAATCGTCAGGCTGAACAACTGGTGCCGCTGGTGCAGGCTGGCCCTGCGGTACTGGTGAGGGTCGAGCCGGGGCCTGCTGCATACCCCCAATGGCAGCTAGTATCTGTACGAGCAACGCCTGTATACCGGAGCTGCCANAACACCCCGAGCATCTTCTGCTCCTGAAGTGGCATGACGCCCTCCAAATCGTCAGGCTGAACAACTGGTGCCGCTGGTGCAGGCTGGCCCTGCGGTACTGGTGAGGGTCGAGCCGGGGCCTGCTGCATACCCCCAATGGCAGCTAGTATCTGTACGAGCAACTCCTGTATACCGGAGCTTCCACAGGCTCGGGCGGTTGCTGGGCTGGTCCCGGGCCCATATGTTGTAGCTGTGCTGGAGCTGCTGGTGGCTCTATCACCGGCTCCGGAGTTTGCTCTCGGTCCTGGGCTGGTGTTGTAGCTCTGGCACGTCCTCGAGGTCGGCCTCTACCCCTAGCTGGGGCCCTACCATGCGTACGAGTCATCCCTGCAAAAGAATGGAACCAGTAAGATTTTCAGAAACCGATAAGACACACAATGCACGAAAGTGATACAAAAGCGACACATTCCTAAAGACATCCTTTAGCCTCCCGAACATAAGAAGCGGACGTCTCCGTACCGATCTGCAGGACTCTACTAGACGTTAGCTCTGTACAAGTGAGACCCACGAACCTGGAGCTCTGATACCAATTTGTCAAGACCCAATTTCTCAGGTCATGATGGCGCCTACTATATGACCCACTAGTAGGCAAGCCGACCCATATCCGGAACTAGAAGTAATGGGATGTTAGGGTAGAAAACCCACCAATCAACCTAAAATAGTAATAAATATAACAAGAACATGCAATGAACGGGCGGAAGCGACTAGACATATATACACAAAATGTATTCCTCCCAAAACCTGGAAGTCACAACACAGAGCTGCTAACAAAAGTACAGGTCCTATAAGTGGACTACAGAAACAAGCTGTCTGAAAAGGCAAAAGACAAGCAAAAGTAAGTACAGACGGAGACGGGAAAATCCAGGACGTTGTGTGCTCACCCTTGCCACCTATCACGACCACAACTGGCTCGAATCAACGTCGGTAGTTAGTACTCGGACCTGCATCATGAAAATATATGCAGAGTGTAGTATGAATACCGAAACAACAGGTACCCAGTAGGCATCAGGCCGACTGGACAAGATAAGCAAAAGTGAACTGAAATGCGAATAAAGGGTCACTATCAAGGGCAAAAGAGTAGTAAATATAGATATGTACACGAGCGTACAGGCAACAAAGACAAGGAATGTAACTAACTCTGCCGGGCTCCCATAAACTCGACGGGTACGCTCATGCACCATAAAAGAAAACACCTGCACGAACCCCCGTAAGCCCGGCAGATGCACTGGTAGTTGAAGTAAAATAATGGAGCTAGAAGGTCTATCACATTATCACCAATTTCTGGACTTTAACTGAACCATTCCCAATTATATTCCAAGACCTTAACCTACATATGAGAGTAATCAAGACTAAACTGAAGCTTCAATAAGGAATTGGGAATGCACCACGTGCAGGCTGGACCACAGACTCGAACCGGGTACTATAGCTAATGAGTCAACCTATATGGGCTGGACCTCGGATTCGAAATGGGTGCTGTAGCCAATGGTCGGGCACGGGTGCACTGGACCACAGACTCTAATCGGGTACTGTAGCCAAAATCAGATCACAGGTAAGTTGGACCACAGACCCGAATAGGGTACTATAGTTAAGCGTGGACATAACTAAGCTGGACCACGGACTTTAACCGGCATCTGTAGACGATAGAAAAGTAGGGCATTATGGATACAAGGTCATAAGCTGAGTTACCGCCTAGCTAAGACTCAGACTATCAGACTCAAGTCTATTATATCAGTCTACAAGGAGCTGACCGTCCAAAACAACGTCGAAAAAAGTTCTACTGCCCAACGACTTCCGAAACCTCGCAAGTCTATGGCAACACTAGTCTAAGCTTAGACAGAGGCCAAACATATTTCAAATCAATATTATCATATATATCACAAGGTATGGATGTTCAATAATATCAAGAGTCATGCTTTCATAATCCAACAATTTCTCGAAATAAGGTCTAAGGCAGGAATTATAGAAATTTAGCATGCTCGACACCCGAACCCCTCCATACTCAAGGAAATAATTTAACAATTGCCTAAACATGCTCAATCTCACGAGGGGAAAGCCATAGCCTACCTAAAAGCCGATCACGCGTGCTCCAACTCACGGTACCAGAGCTTTTCCCCTCCGAACGGTCTGCAAATGCTTTCCCACTATCAAAAGGTTAATCACCTCGTCATTACAAATAATTATATATTTTGGAGACGGACCTAAAATTGGGTCTAAAACGGGATTGTGGGACCCACAATTGGAATCCTGAAAACAAATCCGTGAAAACATCCCAAATACCTTACTAAACTAATACCCCAAGATTTAGCACAAAAAGATGCCTAAAACATAGCAAATCCGTCCAAATAATTAAAATCATTAATAAGTCTTGACTTACGACTTGGTAGCCCCTTGATCACCAAATTCTGGAAAAGTGAGACCCTTCCAACCCAAACAGATAATACCACGACGATCCTTGCGAAAAACTATACAAGTTAGCTTCAAGAATGACTCAAAACGGACCTAAGATGATCAAGATCTAACCTTTCAAAGTTCAACAAAAATTCATTCCGAAAATCACTCTAGCAGTAGCTAAATTTGATTCGTTACCTCAAACGAAGCCTCCCCTTGTGTTTCTGAGCTCACCTCTAGATTCCCCATGAAATTCTCTTGAAATTAGCCTTTTGAATCACCTAATTTGAGCTTAAAATGGAAGAGATATCTATGTTTGAACATCAAGAAAAAAAATGGGCGAAAATTGTCCTTAAATCTGGAAATTTCCAAATTTCAGCACGCTGCCACATAGCGTCGCGTAACTCTGCCACGTCCCCACCGCGTTAGATTTCAACAACTCTTCAAACTTAAATTTTGATATTCCGGACTAGTTTCGAGTCGAAAATATACAAACCATATATGAAAATTGATTGGAAATGATATTTTGGACTCAACGGTGATGTCGGAATTTCCATTGGAGATCGCTTCGATAAAAAGTGGGTCCCACACCAGTATTGTTTTGAGCCAGATTCCACAACAGGCATCTAAAGCCTCGGGAAGTAAACAAAGGGTCGTTCTAGACCAAAATCGATATTTCGAAGCTAACCTAGCTGTCAGAATTTTCATGTGAGCACGTCTTCCAAGAAGGTTGACCAAAGTCAACCATAGGCTAAATTACAAGGGCAAAAATGTCAAATGGCCCTAAACTCGTACCGATTGCCTCGATACTCGTGTTGACCATGCTACTAGCCAAATTTGGCCATTTTGGAGCTGATGGAATTGTCAGAATTCCATTCTGAGGACTTTTGCCTGAATTTATGACCGTAGTCAACTTTTCAGGTTATAAAATCTCCAAAATAGGAAAACGGGCCTAGAACCCAAACGAACGACCAGGCGACCGAACACTCAAGGCCAACAAGTCATAAATGACTTGGGGTCACTACATAAATGCTCTAAACGATGGAATGAATGCTTTAACTTAAAAATGACCTTGAGGGTCATTACAATATCCACTACTAAAAGAACTTTCCTCCGCGAAAGTAAGAGTCAACAAGTACCTGAAGGCTCAAATAAGCCGGGGAACTGTGCCTGCATCTCATGCTCGGTCTCCCAGGTAGCCTCCTCAACTGGACGATGTCTCCAGTGGACCTTAACCATAGGAATGGCTCTGTAACGCAACCGTCTGACATCTCTGGCCAAAATAGCAACTGGCTCCTAAATGTATCTCAAACTGTCATCCAAGTCAACTGCATCATACTGAATCACATGGGACTCATCTAGAACATACCGGCTCAACATCGAAACATGAAAAACTGGGTGAATAGTTGAAAAGGCCGGTGGCAAAGCTAACTCTTATGCGACCTCCCCAACTGTCCTCAATATATCAAAAGGACCTATATACCTGGTGCTAAGCTTGCCCCGCCTCCCAAATCTCATTACACCCTTCATGGGCGACACACGGAGGAATACTCTTTCACCAACAGCAAAATTTCAACGGTCGATGCATACGGTCTACATAACTCTGATGTCTACTCTGGACTGTCCTGAGCCTATCTTGAATCACCCTCACATGATCTAAAGCCACTCGCATAAAGTCTGTACCGCGCGGCCTGGGCATTGTAGACTCAAACCAACCAACTGGAGCGCGACAACGCCTACCACATAAGGCCTCGAATGGGGCCATCTGAATACTCGAGTGGTAGCTGTTGTTGTACGCAAACTCTGCCAAAGCAAAATACTGGTCCCACTGACCCCAAAATCCATAACACAAGCCCACAACATGTCCTCAAGAACTTGAATCGTTCGCTCCGACTGAGCATCAGTGTATGGGTGGAAAGTTGTGCTAAGGTCAACACGGCTACCCAAATCATCCTGGAAGGTCCTCCAAAAGATAGATGTGAACTGTGGGCCCCGGTCTAAGATGATGGAAACAGGCACACCTTGAAGACGAACCACCTCTCAAATGTAGATACGGGCTAACCTCTCAGCACTGTAGGAAATATGGACAGGAATGAAGTGTGCTGACTTGGTCAATCGATCCACGATGACCCAAATACTATCAAGACCACGGGAAGTTTAGGGTAATCCTACAACGAAGTCCATGCTGATCCTTTCCCATTTGCACTCAGGAATGGGTAATCACTGAAGCTCGCCACCAGGCCTCAAATGCTCGGCCTAATCTTGCTGACAACTCAAGCAACGCGATACATAATCCGCAATATTTCTCCTCATGCCGCTCCACCAGTAGTGTTGTCTCAAGACCCGATACGTCTTAGCTGTCCCCGAATGAATAGAATATTTGGAGTCATGGGCCTCGGTAAGAATCATCTGAATCAAACCCCTAACTCTTGGAACACAAAGTCGATCACCAAATCTTAAAATCCCATTTAAATCTAAGATAGCCAGGCTAGTGTCACCTCCCAAAACTCGATCTAGAAGTGCCACTAAGTGCTCATCCTTAAACTGACGGTTTCGAATCCAATCCAGCAGAGATGACTGAGCATCCACATCAGCTAGTACACACCGGGAATCAGAGATATCAAGCCGTATCATCCGGTTAGCTAAGGACTGGATGTACAAAGCTAAAGGTCGCTACGTAGTAGAAAGAAAGGCTAGACTACCCATACTCACTGCCTTCCGACTCAAGGCATCCGCTACTACATTCACCTTGCCCGGATAGTAGAGAATAGAGTGGTCATAGTCCTTCAGGAGCTCAATCCAACAGCGCTGTCTCGAATTAAGATCCCTCTGGCTCATAATGTTCTGAAGGCTCTTGTGATCAGTATAGATCTCGCATCGAACTCCATACAGGTAATGCCTCCAAATCTGAAGCGCAAAAACTACCGCCGCCAACTCTAAGTCATGAGTGGGGTAGTTGCGATCGTGCGGCTTAAGCTGCCTCAACGCATAAGTAATAACGCGACCCTGCTGCATCAGTACACAACCCAAACCAATGTCGGATGCGTCACAATAAAAAGTAAACCCCTCGCCCTCAACTAGAAGAGTCAATATAGGAGCGGTGGTAAGCAACTCCTTAAGCCTCAGAAAGCTCCTCTCACACTCCTTCGACCAAATAAATGGAACATCCTGGTGAGTCAACCGAGTCAAAGGCCCTGCTATAGTAGAAAATCCCTCAACAAGACGCCTGTAGTAGCTTGCCAATCAGACGAAGCTATGAATCTCAGTCACAGAGGTGGGCCTGGCCCAATCACAAATGGCCTCAATCTTAGCGGGATCTACAATAATTCCATCCTTAGACACCATGTGCCCTAAGAATGCTACGGACTCAATCCAAAACTAGCTCTTTGAGAAATTGGCATAAAGTCGTTGGCCTCTCAAAGTGTGGAGCACTATCCTCAAATTCTGCTCATGCTTCTCCCGGCTCCGCGAGTATATTAGAATGTCATCTATGAAGACTATGACAAACGAATCCAAGTACGGCCTAAACATCCTAGTCATCAAGTCCATGAACGTGGCATGGGCGTTAGGCAACCCAAAAGACATCACTAGGAACTCATTGTGGCCGTAACGAGTCCTAAATGCAGTTTTAGGGACGTCCGCTGCCCTAATCTTAAACTGGTGGTTGCTGGATCGTAAATCAATCTTAGAAAATACCAGGACACCCGGAAGTTGGTCAAATAGATCATCAATCCTAGGCATGGGTTAATGGTTCTTCACCGTCACCTTGTTCAACTGCTTGTAGTCGATGCACGATCGCATTGTACCGTCCTTCTTCTTCACGTAGAGGGCTGGGGCACCCCAAGGCGATACACTAGGCCGAATGAATCCCTTATCTAAGAGATCCTGAATCTGAACACAGAGCTCCTTGAGATCTACGGGGGCCATACGGTACGGTGGTATAGAAATGGGCTTAGTACCCGGCTCTACTTTAATAGGAAAGTGAATGTCATGATCAGGAGGGAGACTAGGCAGATCGGCAGGAAACACATCAATAAACTCTCGAATAATAGGTCCTGATTCAATGGTAGGACCCTCCCTACTAACATCTCCAACATAAGCTAAATAAGCCGTTTCCCGCTAGCCATCAACCTCTGGGCCCGAACAAAAGATATCACCCCAACTAGCGTGCGACTACAAGAGCCCTGCCACACCACTGGTGGAATACCAAGCATGGCTAAAGTAACGGTCTTGGCATAGCAATCCAAGACCGCACGGTGGGGGGATAACCAACCATACCCAAAATCAAATCAAAATCCACCTTGTCAAGCAAAATGAGATCAACCCTAGTCTCTCGCCTCTGAATAGTCACCACCCGGGATCTAAATACCTGATCCACTACTAAAGAATCACTTACCAGGTCGAAACACGCAACGACTCAACCAATAGCTCCAGCCTCATACTCAATCGAGGAGCACAATAAACAGATATATAAGAATAAGTAGAGCATGCATCAAATAAGGCATATGCGGGTTGATGGCATAATAACATTGTACCTGTGATCACATCGTCTGAGGTCTTAGCATCTGCTCTAGCTGGAGCTGCATAAAAGTGGGCCTGGGCTCCCCTACCCTTTGCATTGGCTCTGCCCCCTAACCTACCTCCGTGGGGATAACCCTGTATACCCTGGTGACCACCCCTGTGGTCCTGTCCCTGGCCTCCGCCTATAGTTGGAGGTACTGGCGCTGGCGCATGCCTAGCTGTCTGTTAAGCGGGAAAGGCTAAACTGCGATGGGGACACTTGCGGGCCCAATGATCCAACTCCACACAATCATAGCACCCCTGGGACTGTCGACTGAGAGCTGGAGGTCGGCTACCCCGGCCAGAAGAACACATCTGTGAACTACCTCGGCCCCACTAGGACCAGCACTAAAATCGATATGGTGGTGCTGATCACCCTGCAATGCTTGGAGAGAGGCCTGGAAGGGGCGACTAGATTGACCTTAATGAAACCTCTGCTGAGATCTATCATAAGACTCTCAGGGTCTGAAACGACGGTTATAATGGCTATCCTCCTGTCTAGCTCTCTTGCCGCTGCCCCATTGGGCATCGCGACGGACCTGCATAATAGTGTGGACATGGTCCACTACATCCAGAAATGAGCGGCCCGCTGAGACTAAAGACTGAGTCTCAATCCGCAACTGTAGTCTCCAACCCCGAAAAAAACAACGAACCCTCTCCTCCTCAGTAGGTAATTTCATGGCGGCATGCCTGGGGAGCTCGTGGAATCAGGCCTTATACTCCGATACTTTAATGGAGCCCTGCTCTAACAGAGCAAACTGATCTCTGATGATCCTGGGAATAAATTGGGCCAAGAAGGCCTCTGAAAACTCAATCCATATGACCAGTGGAGACCCAGCTGGCCTGGTCTCTAAGTATGTACGCCACCACTACTTAGCGGGACCGTCTAGCTGGTAAGCGGTAAAGTCTGCTTCTCTCGACTCCACTAAACCTAAAATCTGTAGCCGCTCGCGGCAAGTAAGTAGAAACTCGTGGGCATCCTCACCCACAGCTCTAGAAAACCTCGGCGGTGATAGTCTAAGGAACACCCCGAGCATCTTCTTCTCCCGAAGTGGCATGACGCCCTCCAAATCGTCAGGCTAAACAACCGGTGCCGCTAGCTGCTGAACAACCAGTGCCGCCAATGCAGGCTGGCCCTGCGGTACTAGAGATGCTGGAGCTGGGGCATGCTGCATACCCCCAATGGCAACTAGTATCTGTACGAGCATCGCCTGTATACCTGGAGCTGCCACAGGTTCGGGTGGTGGTTGGGCTGGTCCCAGGCCCATCGGTTGCTGCTGTGCTGGAGCTGCTGGTGGCTCTATCACCGGCTCCGTAGTTTGCTCTCGGTCCTAGGCTGGTGCCGTAGATCTGGCACGACCTTGAGGTCGGCCTCTACCCGTAGCTGGGGCCCTACCACGCGTGCGAGCCATCCCTGCAAAAGAGTGGAACAAGTAAGACTTTCAGAAACCGATAAGACACACAATGCACGACAGTGATACAAAAGCGACACGTTCCGAAAGTCATCCTGTAGCCTCTCGAAGATAAGTAACGGACGTCTCCGTACTGATCTGCAGGACTCTACTAGACGTTATCTCTGTACAATTGAGACTGACGAACCTGGGGCTCTGATACCAATTTGTCAAGACTCAATTTCTCAGGTCATGATTGAGCCCACTATATGACCCACTAGTAGACAAGCCGACCCATACCCCGAAACTCGAAGTAATGGGATGTTAGGGTAGAAAACCAACCAATCAACCTAAAATAGTAATAAATATAACAAGAACATGCAATGAACGGGCGGAAGCAACTAGATATAAATACACAAAATGAATTCCTCCCAAAACCTGGAAGTCACAACTACAGAGATGCTAACAAAAGTACAAGTCCTGAAAGTGGACTACACAAACAAGCTGTCTAAAAAGGCAAAAGGCAAGCAAAAGTAAGTACAGAAGGAGACGGGCAAATACAGGACGGTGTGTGCTCACCCTTGCCTCTGATCACGACCGCAACTGGATCGAAGCAACGTCGGTAGCTAGTACTCGGACCTGCGTCACGAAAACAACAGGTTCCCAGTAGGCATCAGGCTGACTGGGCAAGATAAGCAAAAGTGAACTGAAATGCGAACAAAAGGATCACAATCAAGGGCAAAAGAGTAGTAAATGTGTGTATGTACATGAGCGTACAGCCAACAAAGACAAGGAATCTAACTAACTCCACCGGGCTCCCATAAACCCGACGGGTACGCTCGTGCATAATAAAAAAAACCACCTGCACGGACCCCCCCATAAGCTCGACAGATGCACCGTCAATTGAAGTAAAATAATGGAGCTAGAAGGTGTATCACAATATTACAAATTTTTGGACTTTTACTGAACCATTCCCAATTATATTCCAAGACCTCAACCTACAGATGAGAGTAATCAAGACTAAACTGATGCTTCAGTAAGGCTCAGACTATCAGACTCAAGTCTGCTGTATCAGTCTACATGGAGCTGACCGTCCGAAACGACGTCTGAAAAAGTTCTACTGCCCAACGACATTTGAAACCTCGCAAGCCTATGGCAAAACAAGTCTAAGCCTAGACTAAGGCCAAATATACTTCAAATCAATATTATCATATATATCACAAGGTATGGATGTTCAATAATATCAAGAGTCGTACTTTCATAATCCAACAATTTCCCGAAATAAGGTCTAAGGCAGGAATTATAGAAATTTAGCATGCTCGACACCTGAACCCCTCCATATTCAAGAAAATCAATAAACAATTACCTAAACATGCTTAATCTTACGAGGGAAAAGCCATAGCCTATCTGAAAGTCGATCACGCGTGCTCCAACTCACGGTACCAGAGCTTTTCCCCTCTGAACGGTCTGCAAATGTTTCCCCACTATCAAAAGGTTAATCACCTCGTCATTACGAATATGTTGACACGAAAATTATATTTTTCGGAGACGTACCCAAATTGGGTCTAAAAAGGGATTGTGGGATCCACAATTGGAATCCCGAAAACGAATCCATGAAAACGTCCCAAATACCTTACTAAACTAATACCCCAAAATTTAGCACAAAAAGATGCCTAAAACATAGCAAATTAGCCCCCACAATTAAAATCATTAATAAGTCTGGACTTACGACTTGGCAGCCCCTTGATCACCAAATTCTGGATAAACAAAACCCTTCCAACCAAAACAGATTATACCACGACGATCCTTGCAAAAAACTTTACAAGTTAGCCTCAAGAATGACTCAAAACGGACCTAAGATGATCAAGATCTAACCTTTCAAAGTTCAAAAAATATTCATTCCGAAAATCACTCTAGCAGTAGCTAAATTCGATTCCTTACCTCAAACAAAGCCTCGCCTCGCATTTCTGAGATCACCTCCAGATTCCCAACGATATTCTCTTGAAATTAGCCTTTTCAATCACCTAATTTGAGCTTAAAATGGAGGAGATATCTATGTTTGAAGATGAGAAAAAAATGGTCGAAAATTGTCCTTAAATCTGGAAATTTCCAGATTTCAAAATGCTGCCACGTAGTGTCGCGCGGCTCTGTCACGTCACCACCACGTTAGAATTCAACAACTCTTCAAACTTAAATTTCGATGTTCTGGACTCATTCGGAGTCGGAAGAACATAAATCATATATGGAATTTGATTGAAAATGATATTTCAGACTCAACAGTGAAGTCGGTATTTCCATTGGAAATCGCTTTGATGAAAAGTGGGTCCCACACTAGTATCGTTTTGAGCCAGATTCCACGACGGGAATCTAAAGCCTCGGGAATTGAAGAAAGGATCGTTCTAGACCAAAATCGATATTCCGAAGCTAACCTAGCTGTATGAATTTTCATCTGAGCACGTCTTCTAAGAAGGTTGACCAAAGTCAACTATAGGCCAAGTTACAAGGGCAAAAATGTCAAATGACCCTAAACTCGTACCGATTGCCTCGATACTTGTGTTGACCATGCTACCAGCTAAATTTGGCCATTCCGGAGCTGCTGGAATTGTCAGAATTTCATTTTGAGGTAGTTTACCTGAATTTATGACAGAAGTCAACTTTTCAAGTTATAAAATCTCCAAAACAGGAAAACGAGCCTAATACCCAAACGAACAACCAGGCGACCGAACAGTCAGGGCCAGCAAGTCATAAATGACTTGGGGTCTCTACAGGAACGCTCTAAATGATGGAATGAATGCTTTAATTTAAAAATAACCTGGAGGGTTATTACAATATCCACTACTAAAAGAACTTTCTTCCGCGAAAGTAAGAGTCAAGAAGTACCTGCAGGCTCAAATAAGCCGGGGAACTGCGCCCGTATCTCATGCTCGGTCTCCTAGGTAGCCTCCTCAACTGGACAATGTCTCGAATGGAACTTAACCACAGGAATGGCTCTGGAACGCAACCGTTTGACATCTCTGGCCAAAATAGCAATTGGCTCCTCAATGTATCTCAAACTGTCATCCAAGTCAACTTCATCATACTGAATCACATGGGACTCATCTATAACATACCGACGCAACATCGAAACATGAAAAACTGGGTAAATAGCTGAAAAGGTCAGGGCCAAAGCTATTTCATATGCGACCTCCCCAACTGTCCTCAATATCTCAAAAGGACCTATATAGCTGGGGCTAAGCTTGCCCCGCCTCCCAAATCTCATTACACCCTTCATGAGCGACACACGAAGGAATACTCTATCACCAACAACAAATTTCAACGGTTGACTCCTACGGTCTGCATAACTCTGATGTCTACTCTGGGCTGTCCTGAGCCTATCTTGAATCACCCTCACATGATCTAAAGCCTCTCACATAAAGTCTGTACCGCGCGGCCTGGGCTATGTAGATTCAAACCAACCAACTGGAAAGCGATAACGCCTACCATATAAGGCCTCGAATGGGGCCATCTGAATACTCGAGTGGTAGCTGTTGTTGTACGCAAACTCTGCCAAAGGCAAATACTAGTCCCACTGACCCCCAAAATCCATAACACAAGCCCGCAACATGTCCTCAAGAACCTGAATCGTTCGCTCCGACTGAGCATCAGTCTGCGGGTGGAAAGCTGTGCTAAGGTCAACACGAGTACCCAACTCATCCTGGAAGGTTCTCCAAAAGCTAGATGTGAACTGTGGGCCCCGATCTGAGATAATGGAAACAGGCACACCTTGAAGACGAACCACCTCTCGAATGTAGATACAGGCGAACCTCTCAGCACTATAGAAAGTATGGACTGGAATGAAGTGTGCTGACTTGGTCAATCTATCCACGATGACCCAAATACTATCAAGACCACGGGAAGTGTGGGGTAATCCTACAACGAAATCCATGGTGTTCCTTTCCTATTTCCACTCAAGAATGGGTATTCTCTGAAGCTCGCCACCAGGCCTCAAATGCTCGGACTTAACCTGCTGACACCTTAAGCAATGCGATACATAATTCGAAATATCTCTCCTCATGCCGCTCCACCAGTAGTGCTGTCTCATGTCCCGATACATCTTAGCTGTGCCCGGATGAATAGAATATTTGGAGTCATGGGCCTCGGTAAGAATCATCTGAATCAAGCCCCCAACTCTTGGAACACAAAGTAGATCACCAAATCTTAAAACCCCATCTAATTCTAAGGTATCCAAGACAGTGTCACCTCCCAAAACTCAATCTCGAAGTGCCACTAAGTCCTCATCCTCAAATTGATGGCTGCGAATCCGATCCAGCAGAGATGACTGAGCATCCACATGAGCAAGTACACACCGGGAATCAGAGATATCATTCTGTATCATCCGGTTAGCTAAGGACTGGATGTCCAAAGCTAATGGTTGCTCTGTAATAGAAAGAAAGGCTAGACTACCTATACTCACTGCCTTCTGACTCAAGGCGTCCGCTACAACATTTCCCTTGCCCGGATGGTAGAGAATAGAGAGGTCATAGTCCTTCAGAAGCTAAATTCAACGGCGCTGTATCGAATTAAGATCCCTTTGGCTCATAATGTACTAATGGCTCCTGTGATCAGTATAGATCTCGCATCGAACTCCATACAGGTAATGCCTCCAAATCTTAAGTGCAAAAACTACCGCCGCCAACTCTAAGTCATGAGTGGGGTAGTTGCGCTCGTGCGACATAAGTGGCCTCGACGCATAAGCAATAACAATGACCTCCTGCATCAGTACACAACCCAAACCAATGTCGGATGCGTCACAATAAACAGTAAAACCCTCGCCCTCAACTGGAAAAGTCAATATAGGAGCGGGGGTAAGCAACTCCTTAAGCCTCAGAAAGCTCCTCTCGCACTCCTCCGACCGTAAAAGCGGAACATCCTCGTGAGTCAACCGAGTCAAAGGCGCTGCAATAGTAGAAAATCCCTCAACAAAACGCCTGTAGTAGCTTGCCAATTCGACGAAGCTACGAATCTCAGTTACAGAGATGGGCCTGTCCCAATCACGAATGGCCTTAATCTTAGCGGGATCTACCATAATTGCCATCCTTAGACACCACGTGCCCCAAGAATGCTACGAACTCAAGCCAAACCTCACACTTTGAGACCTTGGCATAAAGTCGCTGGCCACTCAAAGTCTGGAGCACTATCCTCGAATACTGCTCATGCTTCTCCCAGCTTCGCGAGTATACTAGCATTTCATCTATGAAGACTATGACAAACGAATCCAAGTACGGCCTAAACACCCTAGTCATCAAGTCCATGAACGCGGCAGGGGCATTAGTTAACCCAAAAGACATCACTAGGAACTCATAGTGGCCGTAACGAGTCCTAAATGCAGTTTGAGGGACGTCCGCTGCCCTAATCCTTAACTGGTGGTAGGCGGATCTTAAATCAATCTAAGAAAATACCACGACACCCTAAAGTTGATCAAATAGATCATCAATCCTAGGCATAGGGTAACAGTTCTTCACCGTCATCTTGTTCAACTGCCTGTAGCCGATGCACAATCGCATAGTACCATCCTTCTTCTTCACGAAGAGGACTGGGGCACCCCAAGGTGATACACTAGGCCGAATGAATCCCTTATCTAAGAGATCCTGAATCTGAACACTGAGCTCCTTGAGCTTTACGGGGACAATACGGTACGGTGGTATAGAAATGGGCTTAGTGCCCGGCTGTACTTCAATAGGAAAGTCAATGTCATGATCAGGAGGGAGACCAGACAGATCGGCAGGAAACACATCTGTAAACTCTCGAACAATAGGTACTGAATCAACGGTAGGACCCTCCCTACTAACATCTCTAACATAAGCTATATAAGCCAAACACCCGCTAGCCATCAACCTCTGGGCCCGAACAAAAGATATCACCCCAACTGGCGTGCGACTACAAATGCCCTGCCACACCACTGGTGGAATACCAGGCATGGCTAAAGTAATGGTCTTAGCATACTAACCCAAGATCGCACGGTGGGGGCATAACCAATCCATACCAAAAATCAAATCAAAATCCACCATGTCAAGCAAAATGAGATCAACCCTAGTGTCTCGCCTCTGAATAGTCACCACACAAGATCTAAATACCTGATCCACTACTAAAGAATCACCTACCGGGGTCGAAACACGCAGCGGCTCAAACAATTGCTCAGGGCTCATAATCAATCGAGGAGCATAATAAACAGATATGTAAGAATAAGTTTAGCCAGGATCAAATAAGGCAGATGCGGGATAATGGCATAATAACACTGTACCTCTGATCACATCGTTCGAGGTCTCAGCATCTGCTCTAGCTTTAGCTGCATAAAAGTGGGCCTGGGCTCTTCTACCCTGTGCATCGCCTCTGCCCCTAACCTGCCTCCTCGGGGACCACCCCGTATACTCTGGTGACCACCCCTGCGGTCCTGTACCTGGACTCCGCCTCTAGTTGGAGGTGCTGTCGCCGGCGCATGCCTAGCTGCCTGTGGATCGTATAAGGCTTACCTACGACTGGGACACTTGCGGGCCCAATGATCTAACTCCCCACACTCATAGCACCCCTGGGACTGTCGACTGAGAGTTGGAGGTCGGCTACCCCGGCAAGAAGAACCAATCTGTGAACTACCTCGGCTCCGACTAGGACCGGCACTAAAAGCAATATGGCGGTCCTGATCACCTGTAACAACCTGTATTATGCGTATGCTAGTTCTATTCACGTGATACTTGACATAGCCTTATAGTATAGGTGAGGGACCGTGCTTTTTATATGATTAGTGTTGGTTTAAACTAGCTAGCTCGCAAGGTGATGTAACACCTTGCACGTTTCAGCATGTGTACTGCAAGTTAGCTCCGACGGAAGTATTTAAACTAGAGGTAGTAAAGTGGTAATTGGGCCAAATGCACTACCACTTACTTGCATTAATTTGGCTCAAGTTGAGTAGAAGGATAAGGGAAAAATTGACAGCCAAGGCCCAATAGTCTTAAGTCCAACAAAGCCCAAGTTAAAAGGCCAAGTAGGTGGGTCACCTACATGACAATATATGGCCAAAATTAGTCAAGAAATTCGGCCATTACACCTCCTTTTTAAAGGGATAAAGATCAGATCTTTTGCTTCATTTTTAACTTGCAAAATTTTCAGATTTCTTAAGTTTCTCTCTTGGTCTCTCTTGGCTTCAATCAGCAGCCCTAGAAAACCTTGGTTCCTTGAGTATTGCCCCATTTTCAAGTAAAAGTTTGAAGGAGAGTTTCAGTTCTTGGAGTA
>NC_064283.1:45839967-45969630 GCF_019186545.1 Solanum stenotomum | reverse complement strand
AGTCTCAAATTTAATTCCTTGGCCAGGTATGCTCCTAATGTAGTTGCTACTATGGGGGATAGAGTTCATCGATATGTGGATAGATTAGATTCATATCTGGTTAGAGACTGTACCATTGCTTCATTGAATAAAGATATGGATATAGTAAGGATGCAAGCTTTTGCGCAAAAGTTAGAGGATCAAAGGCAAAGAAGAAGGACACAAGAGTCAGAAATAGGGCATTCTAAGAGGGCCAGATCTATGGGGCAGTTTACACCATCCCAAGGTGAGTTTAGGCCTCGGTTCTTTAACAGACCACCTAGGCCATCATCTTCCTACTCTACAGCTAGTACCCCACCTCAATTTCAAGGGTCTAGGGGCAATCAATTTGGGCAAAGAGGTGAAAGTCAAGGTTCACGAACAGCGGGTTACCAAGAGCAGGGAAGTATGAGCCAATCAAGACCTCCTCGAGAGTTTTGTAAACAATGTGGAAGGAATCATTTAGATGCATGTCGGTTTGGGACAAATGCTTGTTTTTGGTGTGGTACACCAGGTCATATGATGAGAAATTGCCCTCATAGAGGTGTGGGTGGTGTGGCACAACCTACTAGGCCAGTTGTTGCATCCTCGTCATCAGCACCTTCTTTAAGGAGAGGACAGATGCCTACTGGTCGTGGTAGAGGAGCTAGGGGAGTAGCTAGTTCTAGTGGAGTTCAGAATCCCACATATGCTCTCGGGGATCGACAAAATTTAGAAGCCTCGCCGGATGTGGTTACAGGTACGTTGTCCATCTTTTCACATATTGTATATGTATTAATTGATCTGGGGTCTACACTATCATATGTTACTCCATTGATTGCTGAAAAGTTCAAAAGAACACCAGAATTATTAGTGAAGCCATTTGAGGTGTCTACACCGATTGGTGACTCTATTATAGCTAGAAGGGTTTATCGTAATTGCATTGTAACTGTTTGTGATCGTGATACATTGGCTGACCTTGTTGAGCTAGAAATGGTGGATTTTGATGTTATAATGGGTATGGATTGGTTAGCTTCTTGTTAGGCCACGGTAGATTGCCGAATGAAGACGCTGCATTTCCATTTTCCAAAAGAGGCCGTTCTTGAATGGAAAGGTAATATTGGGACATCAAGAGGTAAATTTATTTCCTATTTTAAAGCAAAGAAGATGATGTCCAAAGGATACATATGTCATCTAGTTAGAGTGAGAAATATAGATGCGGAGCCACCAACTCTTCAATCCATTCCAGTGGTAAATGAATTTCCCGATGTATTTCCTGAAGATCTTCCGGGTTTGCCTCCAGAACGAGAAATAGAGTTTGGTATTGATGTGATTCCAGATACTCAACCTATATCCATCCCTCCATATAGAATGGCCCCGGCAGAATTACGGGAGTTGAAGGAGCAATTAAAAGACTTACTAGAAAAAGGATTCATAAAGCCTTGTATGTCCCCATGGGGAGCACCAGTTTTATTTGTACGCAAGTAAGATGGCTCGTTAAGAATGTGTATCGATTACCGGCAGTTGAATAAGGTAACGATTAAGAACAAATATCCCCTCCATAGAATTGATGATTTGTTTGATCAGTTACAAGGTGCTAGGTGTTTTTCAAAAATTGACCTGAGGTCGGCTTATCACCAAGTGAGGGTCAAAGACGAAGATATACCCAAGACAGCTTTCCGAACACGATATGGTCATTTTGAGTTTGTATTCATGTCATTCGGGCTAACGAATGCACCAGCAGTTTTTATGGATTTGATGAATAGGGTGTTCAAGCCATTTTTAGATGTGTTCGTGATAGTATTCATAGATGACATTTTGGTGCATTCAAGATCAGAAGAGGACCATGCTAATCACCTGCGACAGGTGTTACAAATTCTTCGTGAGCGTAAGTTGTATGCAAAGTTCTCTAAATGTGAGTTCTGGTTAAAATCAGTGGCATTCCTAGGTCATGTTGTATCCGATGAAGGAATAAGGGTTGATAATCAGAAGATAGAAGCGGTGAAAAATTGGCCAAGACCTACAACGCCTACGGAGATCCGTAGTTTCTTTGGATTGGAAGGTTATTACAGAAGGTTCGTTGAAGGATTCTCTTCCATTGCTGCACCCTTAACAAAGCTAACACACAAAGAAACCAAGTTTCAGTGGAGTGATGAATGTGAAAGAAGCTTCCAAGAGCTGAGGAATAAATTAACTTCTACACCGGTATTGGTACTTCCAGAAGGAACAGAAGGGTATGCAGTCTATACTGTATTTGAAATTACTTCTGAGCGTGAGTGTTGAATAAATCTTTGTACCATGANACCGGTATTGGTACTTCCAGAAGGAACAGAAGGGTATGCAGTCTATTGTGATGCTTCTGGGGTGGGCCTAGGATGTGTTTTGATGCAGCATGGTAAGGTAATAGCTTACGGCTCAAGGCAGTTGCGGCCACATGAGAAAAATTATCCAACTCGTGATCTAGAACTAGCAGCAGTTGTATTTGCTTTGAAGATATGGCGCCACTACTTGTATGGAGTTCATGTTGACATATACACTGATCACAAGAGTTTGCAATATATCCTTAAGCAAAAGGACCTAAATATAAGGCAGCGAAGATGGTTGGAGCTATTAAAAGATTATGACATTGATATCTTGTATCATCCTGGGAAAGCAAATATAGTAGTTGATGCGTTAAGTCGTAAATTAATGGCAAGCATCTATGGGCGGTCTGTGGAAAGACAAGGAATAACTAAGGATCTATGTCAACTAGCTAGCTTGGGGGTTCGGCTTCTTGAATCTCCTGACAAAGGGGTTATTGTGCAAAATGCGGCAGAATCCTCATTAGTAGTAGAAGTGAAAGAGAAGCAGTACACGGACCCTATTCTATTAAAGCTTAAGGAGAATGTACAACAGGGTATGACAAAGGCATTTGAGCTTACGCAAGAGGGAGTACTTCGATGTCAAAACAGATTGTGTGTACCTAATGTAGATGAATTAAGAAAGAGGATTATGATGGAAGCACATCATTCGAGATATTCTGTCCATCCGGGGTCAACAAAAATGTATCATGACTTAAGAGAAATGTATTGGTGGGGGGACATGAAGAAAAACATTGCGGAATTCGTGGCTCAGTGTCCAAATTGTCAACAAGTGAAAGTAGAGCACCAAAAGCCCGGAGGTTATATTCAGTGTATAGAACTTCCAATCTGGAAGTGGGATATGATCAATATGGATTTTGTCACTGGTTTGCCTCCATTTCGGAAGTTTGATTCTATATGGGTAATTGTTGATAGACTGACCAAATCAGCGCACTTCTTGCCGGTCAAGACTACTTATACAGTTGAGGAATATGCGAGGTTGTATATTAAAGAGATAGTTCGTCTACATGGAGTACCAATCTCTATTATATTTGATAAGGGAGCTCAATTCACTGCAAATTTTTGGAAGTCATTTCAGAAGAGTTTAGGAACACAACTGAATTTAAGTACAGCCTTTCACCCTCAAACAGATGGTCAGGCAGAGCGTACAATTCAAACACTCGAGGATATGCTGGGAGCTTGTATATTGGACTTCAAAGATAGTTGGAATGATCATTTGCCATTGATCGAGTTTGCATACAACAATAGCTACCATTCAAGTATTAAAATGGCACCTTATGAAGCTTTATATGGAAGAAAATGTAGATCCCCAATTGGCTGGTTCGAAAAAGGTGAAACCACCTTATTTGGGCCAGATCTTGTTCATCAAGCTATGGAAAAAGTCAAAGTGATACGGCAGCGGCTAGAAACAGCTCAAAGTCGACATAAATCATATGCGGATGTTAGAAGGAGAGGACTAGAATTTTCTATAGGGGATTGGGTGTTCTTGAAGGTGTCACCAATGAAAGGGGTAATGAGGCTTGGTAAAAAAGGAAAATTGAGTCCACGCTATATAGGGCCATATAAGATTATTCGAAGAGTTGGCCAAGTAGCCTATGAGTTAAAGCTACCACAAGAGCTTTCATCAGTTAATCCGGTGTTTCATATCTCGATGCTTCGGAAATGCATAGGTGACCCATCTCATATTACTCCTACTGAAGATGTACAGGTTACGGGAGATCTCACTTATGAAGAAGTACCCATTGCTATTCTGGATCGACAAGTTAGGAAGTTAAGAAATAAAGAAGTAGCTTCTGTAAAAGTATTATGGAGGAACCAGCATGTAGAAGAAGTTACATGGGAAGCGGAAGAAGCAATGAAATTGAAGTATCCTCATCTCTTTCAGATCCATGAGAAGGATGAAAATGCTTAGTCTAGATGCAGACAAGTAAGTATAAGTCTATTTGTATTATCTGATTATCAGTAGCACTAACTTAGGCTTGAACTTGTTTGGGCTGGATAACCATGCTAACATTCGAGGACGAATGTTTTTAAGGGGGAAAGAATGTAACAACCTGTATTATGCGTATGCTAGTTCTATTCACGTGATACTTGACATAGCCTTATAGTATAGGTGAGGGACCGTGCTTTTATATGATTAGTGTTGGTTTAAACTAGCTAGCTCGCAAGGTGATGTAACACCTTGCACGTTTCAGCATGTGTACAGCAAGTTAGCTCCGACGGAAGTATTTAAACTAAAGGTAGTAAAGTGGTAATGGGGCCAAATGCACTACCACTTACTTGCATTAATTTGGCCCAAGTTAAGTAGAAGGATAAGGGAAACATTGACAGCCAAGGCCCAATAGTCTTAAGTCCAACAAAGCCCAAGTTAAAAGGCCAAGTAGGTGGGGCCAAGTAGGTGGGTCACCTACTTGACAATATATGGCCAAAATTAGTCAAGAAATTCGGCCATTACACCTCCTTTTTAAAGGGATAAAGATCAGATCTTTCGCTTCATTTTTAACTTGCAAAATTTTCAGATTTCTTAAGTTTCTCTCTTGGTCTCTCTTGGCTTCAATCAGCAGCCCTAGAAAACCTTGGTTCCTTGAGTATTGCCCCATTTTCAAGTAAAAGTTTGAAGGAGAGTTTCAGTTCTTGGAGTAGAACTTTAGAGGATAAATTCCTAGAAACTAAGGTAAGACTACTGCCCATTTTTTTCCCTCTCTTTAAATACAGATTTGGGGTGGAGAATTTTGTATATATTTATCAAGAACTATTGGATGGTGATAAATCTTTGAGTTAATATTCTCCTATTATGCTGAAAGATTTTTAGGGATTGATAGTGGCTGCCTTATGCATATTGTTGTTGGGGGCTGTTTGGGTATCTTGGAAAAGGATGTATGAAGTTGTATTAATGTATAGAAGAAGGGTGTGGTGGTTCACCATTGGTGCAAGGGTTGTATGGGCCTACTTTCCGTCAAGTGTTAGCTACTGGTTTTAGGGCCTTGATTAGCTGCTGACATTAGCTTAATTGTGACTTATATTGTAGATTAGCATCCAAGAAGGGAGATTGAATTGTGACAGTGGTATTGGTCAGAAAATAAGGTATGTAGGGCGATTCGATTCCGTATTCCTTGGCATGAAATCTGATACTTGCGATTAATGTCAATAAGTGAATTTCCTAAGTTCTATTCCAAGTAACATAGTGGCAACGTACGATATCCAAATAGCTAACAGTATCCCCCCCCTCCTAAGTGTACATAATTACTTAGTACACGTTCAGTACTCTATAGTCAATTGAAGTCAATTGTGTCATTCAAGCTCTCAAGTAATGCATTAATTTTACATAGCTCCTTATATTGTAGCTACTATCCTAAAGTATTATTTTCATGTCTCCTACTATTGTTCCGTATTTCCTAATCTCAAAAATGATCGTGACCACTAAAACAACAATCTCAAAGATTAAAGAATCTAAGTGAAGCAATTTGTATAACTATGGGTGGCAGCTCAGGGGCGAAAGCCTAGCATGGGCCGATCCCGATTTGTGCAATGTTGAGGACCGCATCCCAGGGGTTAAAATGCCTAGCATGGGTCATCCTCTTCTACCACTGATCAGCTTATCACTTATATCACATGTGTGATAAAGATCATAACACACATAAAGGTAAATACAAGAATGTAACATACATAACCCCACCAGAGTTAACGGAGGCAGTCTCCTATTCTGATTTATGCGCTTATATGTTGATACCTGGTTTCGTTTGAACTCTTATTTTTTATATATGTAGTTGCCTTACATATTCAGTACACTTTTCGTACTGACGTCCCTCGCGAGGGACGCTGCATTTCATGCTGCAGGCACAGGTACTCTCGCTAGTAGACCTCCTCAGTAGGAGCATACGACACTCAGCTACTTTTGGTGAGCTCCAAGTTGCTTCGGAGCTTTACTGAGCCCTTGGTAGACTCATTTTGGTATTGTATCGTAGCTAGGGTTAAGGCAGGGTCTGTCCCGACCTACTCTAAGGGTTTCTATCTTTTAGAGGCTTTATAGACTTTTGTATATGGTTCAGTTGCATTTTAACCAGTTGTGGCCTCAATAGCCAAGTCTTGTATATAAGTTTTGGGTCTACTTATGTCGGTTCAGATCATTGTGTCCCTGGTGAACTTGTCACAAAACTTTCATAGTTACCTGCCTAGTAAGCACAGGTCACATATTGGTTCTCTTGGGCCGTTAGGGTATCGAGTGCCTGTCTGTCTTAATGGGATTTGAGGCGTGACATCACCCTCCAATGCCTGGAGAGAGGGATGGAAGGGGCAACTAGACTGACCCGACTGAAACCTCTACTAAGATCTATCATAAGACTCTCGGGGTCTGAAACGGCGCCTATAATGGCTATCCTCTTGTCTAGCTCTCTTGTCGCTGCCTCCTTGTGCTTCCCGACGGAGTTGCTCAATTGTGCGTACATGGTCTACTACATCCAGAAATGAGCGGCCTGCTGAGACTAAAGACTGAGTCTCAATCCGCAACTGTAGTCTCAAACCCCGAACAAAACAACGAACCCTCTCCTCCTCAGTAGGTAATATCATGGCGGCATGCCTGGAGAACTCGTGGAATCAGGCCTCATACTCTGATACTGTCATGGAGCCTTGCTCTAACCGAGAAAACTGATCTCTGATGGTCCTGGGAATAAATCGGCCCAAGAAGGCTTCTGAAAACTCAGTCCATATGACCGGTGGAGACCCAGCTGGCCTGGTCTCTAAGTATGTACGCCACCACTACCTAGCGGGACCGTCTAGCTGGTAAGCGGTAAAGGCTGCTCCTCTCGACCCCACTAAACCCAAAGTCTGTAGCCGCTCGCGGCAAGTAAGTAGAAACTGGTGGGCATCCTCACGCACAGCCCCAGAAAACCTCGGCGGTGATAGTCTAAGGAACACCCCGAGCATCTTCTTCTCCCGAAGTGGCATGACGCCCTCCAAATCGTCAGGCTAAACAACCGGTGCCGCTAGCTGCTGAACAACCAGTGCCGCCGAAGCAGGCTGGCCCTGCGGTACTAGAGATGCTGGAGCTGGGGCATGCTGCATACCCCCAATGGCAACTAGTATCTGTACGAGCATCGCCTGTATACCTGGAGTTGCCACAAATGCTCGGCCTTAACATGCTGACACTTCAAGCAATGCCATACATAATTCGAAATATCTCTCCTCGTGCCGCTCCACCAGTAGTGCTGTCTCAACTCCCGATACATCTTAGCTGTGCCCGGATGAATAGAATATTTGGAGTCATGGGCCTCGGTAAGAATCATCTGAATCAAACCCCCAACTCTTGGATCACAAAGTAGATCACCAAATCTTAAAACCCCATCTAAATCTAAGGTAGCCAAGACAGTGTCACCTCCCAAAACTCAATCTCGAAGTTTCACTAAGTCCTCATCCTTAAATTGATGGCTGCGAATCCGATCCAGCAGAGATGACTGAGTATCCACATAAGCAAGTACACACCGGGAATCAGAGATATCAAGCCGTATCATCCGGTTACCTAAGGACTGGATGTCCAAAGCTAATGGTTGCTCCGTAATAGAAAGAAAGGCTAGACTACCTATACTCACTGCCTTCTGACTCAAGGCGTCCGCTACAACATTCGCCTTGCCCGGATGGTAGAGAATAGAGAGGTCATAGTCCTTCAGAAGCTCAATTCAACGGCGCTGTATCGAATTAAGATCCCTTTGGCTCATAATGTACTAATGGCTCCTGTGATCACTATAGATCTCGCATCGAATTCCATACAGGTAATGCCTCCAAATCTTAAGCGCAAAAACTACCGCCGCCAACTCTAAGTCATGAGTGGGGTAGTTGCGCTCGTGCGACTTAAGTTGCCTCGACGTATAAGCAATAACGCGGCCCTGCTACATCAGTACACAACCGAAACCAATGTCGGATGCGTCACAATAAACAGTAAAACCATCGCCCTCAACTGGAAAAGTCAATATAGGAGCGGGGGTAAGCAACTCCTTAAGCCTCAGAAAGCTCCTCTCACACTCCTCCGACCACAAAAGCGGAACATCCTAGTGAGTCAATCGAGTCAAAGGTGCTACAATAGTAGAAAATCCCTCAACAAAACGCCTGTAGTAGCCTGCCAATTCGACGAAGCTATGAATCTCAGTTACAAAGATGGGCCTGTCCCAATCACGAATGGCCTTAATCTTAGCGGGATCTACCATAATGCCATCCTTAGACACCACGTGCCCCAAGAATGCTACGAACTCAAGCCAAACCTCGCACTTTGAGAACTTGGCATAAAGTCGCTGGTCACTCAAAGTCTGGAGCACTATCCTCAAATGCTGCTCATACTCATCCCAGCTTCGTGAGTATACTAGCATTTCATTTATGAAGACTATGACAAACGAATCCAAGTACGGCCTAAACACCCTAGTCATCAAGTCCATGAACGCGGCAGGGGCATTAGTTAACCCAAAAGACATCACTAGAAACTCATAGTGGCCGTAACAAGTCCTAAATGCAGTTTGAGGGACGTCCGTTGCCCTAATTCTTAACTGGTGGTAGGCGGATCTTAAATCAATCTAAGAAAATACCACGACACCCTAAAGTTGGTCAAATAGATCATCAATCCTAGGCATAGGGTAACAGTTCTTCACCGTCATCTTGTTCAACTTCCTATAGCCGATGCACAATCGCATAGTACCATCCTTCTACTTCACGAAGAGGACTGGGGCACCCCAAGGCGATACACTAGGCCGAATGAATCCCTTATCTAAGAGATCCTGAATCTGAACACTGAGCTCCTTGAGCTCTACGGGGACCATACGGTACGGTGGTATAGAAATGGGCTTAGTGCTCGGCTGTACTTCAATAGGAAAGTCAATGTCATGATCAGGAGGGAGACCGGGCAGATCAGCAGGAAACACATCTGTAAACTCTCGAACAATAGGTACTGAATCAACAGTAGGACCCTCCCTACTAACATCTCTAACATAAGCTATATAAGCCAAAGACCCGCTAGCCATCAACCTCTGGCATACCAATCCAAGACCGCACGGTGGGGGCATAACCAATCCATACCTAAAATCAAATCAAAATCCACCATGTGAAGCAAAATGAGATCAACCCTAGTGTCTCGCCTCTGAATAGTCACCACACAAGATCTAAATATCTGATCCACTACTAAAGAATCACCAACCGGGGTCGAAACACGCAACGGCTCAACCAATTACTCAGGGCTCATAATTAATCGAGGAGCTCAATAAACAGATATGTAAGAATAAGTTTAGCCAGGATCAAATAAGGCGGATGCGGGCTAATGGCATAATAACACTGTACCTCAGATCACATCGTTCGAGGTCTCAGCATCTGCTCTAGCTGGAGCTGCATAAAAGTGGGCCTAGGCTCCCCTACCCTGTGTTTCACCTCTGCCCCCTAACCTGCCTCCTCGGGGACCACCCCGTATACTCTGGTGACCACCCCTGCGGTCCTGTACCTGGACTCCGCCTCTAGCTGGAGGTGCTGTCGCCAGCGCATGCCTAGCTGCCTGTGGAGCGGATAAGGCTTACCTGCGACTGGGACACTTGCGGGCCCAATGATTTAACTCCCCACACTCATAGCACCCCTGGGACTGTCGACTGAGAGCTGGAGGTCGGCTATCCCGGCAAGAAGAACCAATCTGTGAACTACCTCGGCTCCGACTAGGACCGTCACTAAAACCAATATGGCGGTCCTGATCACCCTCCAATGCCTGGAGAGAGGGATGGAAGGGGCAACTACACTGACCCGACTGAAACCTCTACTGAGATCTATCATAAAACTCTCGGGTTCTGAAACGGCACCTATAATGGCTATCCGCTTGTCTAGTTCTTTTGTCGCTGCCTCCTTGGGCTTCCCAACGGAGTTGCTCAATAGTGCGTACATGGTCTACTACATCCAGAAATGAGTGGCCCGCTGAGACTAAAGACTGAGTCTCAATCCGCAACTGTAGTCTCAAACCCCGAACAAAACAACGAACCCTCTCCTCCTCAGAAGGTAATATCATGGCGGCATGCCTTGAGAGCTCGTGGAATCAGGCTTCATACTCTGATACTATCATGGAGCCCTGCTCTAACCGAGAAAACTGATCTCTAAGCTGATCTCTGATGGTCCTGGGAATAAATCGGCCCAAGAAGGCCTCTGAAAACTTAGTCCATATGACCGGTGGAGACCCAGCTGGCCTGGTCTCTAAGTATGTACGCCACCACTGCCTAGCGGGACCGTCTAGCTGGTAAGCGGTGAAGTCTGCTCCTCTCGACTCCACTAAACCCAAAGTCTGTAGCCGCTCACGACAAGTAAGTAGAAACTCGTGGGCATCCTCACCCACTACCCCAGAAAACCTCGGTGGTGATAGTCTAAGGAACACCCCGAGCATCTTCTACTCCCAAAGTGGCATGACGCCCTGCAAATCGTCAGGCTGAACAACCGGTGCCTCTAGCTGCTGAACAACCAGTGCCGCCGGTGCAGGCTGGCCCTGCGGTACTAGAGCGGCTGGAGCTGGGGCCTGCTGCATACCCCCAATGGCAGCTAGTATAAGTACAAGCATCGCCTGTATACCTGAAGCTGCCACAGGCTCGGGCGGTGGCTAGGCTGGTCCCGGGACCATAGGTTGCTGCTGTGCTGGAACTGCTGGTGGCTCTATCATCGGCTCCAGAGTTTGCTCTCGGTCCTAGGCTGGTGCTGTAGCTCTGGCACGACCTCGAGGTCGGCCTCTACCCTAGTTGGGCCCTACCACGCGTGCGAGCAATCCCTGTAAAAGAGTGCAACAAGTTAGATTTTCAAAAACCGATAAGACACACAGTGCTCGACAGTGATACAAAAGTGACACGTTCTTAAAGACATCCTGTAGCCTCCCAAAGATAAGTAACGAACGTCTCTGTATCGATCTGCAGGTTTCTACTAGACGTTGGCTCTCTACAAGTGAGACCGATGAACCTGGGGCTCTGATACCAATTTGTCAAGACCTAATTTCTCAGGTCATGATGGCGCCTATTATATGACCCAACAGAAGGCAAGCCGACCCATATCTCGGAACTCGAAGTAATGGGATGTTAGGGTAGAAAACCAACCAATCAACCTAAAATAGTAATAAATATAACAAGAACATGCAATGAACGGGCGGAAGCGACTAGACATATATACACAAAATGAATTCCTCCCAAAACCTGGAAGTCACAAGTACAGAGCTGCTAACAAAAGTACAAGTCCTAAAAGTGGACTACAGAAACAAGTTGTCTAAAAAGATAAAAGACAAGCAAGTGTTAGTACAGAAGGAGACAGGCAAAGCCAAGATGTTATGTGCTCACCCTTGCCTCCGATAACGATCGCAGTTGGCCCAAATCAACATCGGTTGCCAGTACTCGGACCTGCATCACGAAAATAGATGCAGAGTGTAGTATGAGTACCAAAACAATAGGTACCTACTAGGCAACAGGCCGACTGGGCTTTAAACTCCCCACTCTTTGAGCTCCGATCTTGCAGACACTGTGAGGCAGGTACAGGGCGGTTACCCTATTATCCCAGACCACACCGACACTGTCCCAGGCTCTCTTCTCAGGCAGCTAGTGTTGCCCCTAGTTCTTCCCGGTCTACACCACCGTTAAGAGCGACGGTTGTCACGATGGCCAGAGTACAAAAGTTAGAGGCGCAGATGGCCATACTCACAACCGTTTAGATTTAGTTTAACTACAATATTGAACGTTAGTCAAATATTTCCTAATTTTTTTTTTCTTTGTTTTTGTCTCTCTCAGGTTCAGACTCTAGTGTATGCCAAGTACACGGAGCTAAGGAGAACCACTTACTCCGTACGATCCAGAGTTGAACAGAACTTTGCGAAGAATGAACAATCAAGGACTTCCAGTTCATCCTATCGAAGGAAATCTAGATGAAGCAGTTGAGTTGCAGCAGCCAAGAGTAGTTGGTGGGGAGAACCGGGGTCTAGCTGAAAATCAATTGGGAGATGCACTGAAAGTGCATGGTCCACCAGGCCCGCAACACCATGACAACTATCGGGGCAACGTCGACATAGCAGATTCCGATGGACCCATCGTCCTACCTCCTTTACCTCCAGGGCACACATTTGTGGTGACTAGTAGTTTGATGCAGATACTTACAGCAAGAGGCTTATTTTCAGGATCGCCATCGGAGGATCCACATGCTCACTTAGCCAAGCTCAGGGTGGTTTGCAAAAGATGTGTAGGCAGACCAGACTTGGATATGAACGTCATTGGGTTACGAGTGTTCCCTCTGTCACTGACAGGCGATGCTGCAATATGGTTCACTGAGCTTCCTTATAACTCAATTTTCACATGGGACCAACTAGCAGAGGTATTTAAAGCAAAGTACTATCCAGTATCTAAGAAGCTCAATCACAAAGATCGGGTCAACAATTTTGTGGCATTACCTGGAGAATCTGTGAGTAGCTCGTGGGACAGATTCACTGCTTTCATAAGAAGTGTTCCAAATCACCGTATTGATGATGAGTCAATGAAGAAATATTTCTATCGAGGACAGGATGATAACAATAAAGCAGTACTTGACACTATTGCTGGAGGTTCATATGGTGATTGTACATACGCACAGATTTCTGAAAAATTGGAGAGGATCTCTCGCAATAATAAAGCGTGGAGCACTAGAAAGTCAGATACTGGGAGAAACACATTTGCTGTTCATTATGCTACTGTTAACTCTGCAGATGATATTCGTGAGGAGATGGCTCAGATGAGGACATAGTTGGGGTTGGTATTGAAGCATATGAGTGGAGGAGCAGAAAAGGTAAATGCTGTAAATTACTTAACTAGAACTCCACCACCAGTTGAGGAGTGTTACTATGAAGAGGACACTTATGCGGTGAATGATCAGACGGGGTTTCCGACCAAACGCCCAAGGATCCAACACGGAAAATTGGCGCCAAGGTCAGAACTATGGAAATTACAACCGAGAGGGTCATTATGTCCGAGATGGGAACTTCAATCGCGACAACAACTACAACAGGAACAACTATGGCAACAGAAACGATCGGGGTGGACCCTATGTTCCCCCTCAGAATCGGGAATCTGGTGCTAGGGAAGTTGGAGGTAATATGACGCGTATTGATGATATGCTGCAGAAGATGATGAGAAGGTTTGATGCCACTGATGAGAATGTGAAGGAGATGAGAAACGACTTATCTGGTATTGGTCAAAAGGTTGATGCCCATGCAGTGTCAATAAAGCATCTAGAGCAGCAAATGACGTAGTTGTCTACTACAGTGAACCCGCGTCAACCTGGCACTCTTCCTAGCAACACCATCCAGAATCCAAAGAATGATGCGCATTGTATGGCAATTACCACTCGAGGAGGCAAGCAAACCATAGATCCACCTATGCCGTCTATGGTAGAGGTTGAGAATAGAAAAGAAGATGATGTGGTGAAAGTTAGAGAGGAGTCAGAGGTTGTGACAGAACAAGAAGTGGAGGTACCTCAGAAAGTGGTTCCCATACCTAGACCTCCACCACCTTTTCCTCAAAGGTTAGTGAAGAAGATTGAAGATGGGAAATATCGCAGATTTATCACTATGTTGAAGCAACTTTCTATCAATGTCCCTTTGATAGAAGCCTTGGAGCAAATGCCTGGATATGCAAAATTCATGAAAGATATGGTGACAAATAAAAGGTCTGTGAGTATTGATGATGATGATAGATTGCAGCATTGTAGTGCTATTGCTACAAGATCTCTGGTGTAGAAGAAGGAAGACCCTGGTGCTTTCACGATCCCATGTACTATAGGGTTATTACACTTTGCTAAGGCATTGTGTGATCTTGGTGCTAGCATCAACCTCATGCCTTTATCTATTTACAAAAAGTTGGGTCTGGGGGATCCAAAGCCCACTGCAATGCGGTTACTGATGGCTGATCGGACTGTGAAGAGGCCCATAGGTGTGCTCAATGATGTGCTAGTGAAAGTAGAGTCTTTGATCTTTTCGGCGGATTTTGTGATCCTTGACTGTGAGGTTGATTTTGAGGTTCCCATGATCCTTGGGAGACAATTTCTTGCCACAGGGCGTGCGTTGGTTGATATGGAAAAGGGACAGATGAAGTTCAGACTGAACAATGAAGAAGCAACTTTCAATATCTGTAGATCCATGAAGCAGAATGGTGAGCTACAAACAGTATCTGGTATAACTTACAGAGTGGAGAGTGGGTCAGAAGTGCAAATTGAAGAGCGATTAGGTGTTGAGGCACTAGCAGTTGAATACCGGTCCAAACCAAAGAAGTATGAGCTAGACATGAAGAATCGCGAGTCCCCACCCACAAGACCATCTATTGTGGAGGTACCGAAATTGGAGCTTGAAGCTCTACCACCGCACTTGAGGTATGTATATTTAGGCGAAGAAAATACTTTGCCGGTCATCATTGCAGCAGATTTGAATACATGGCAAGTAGAGTGTTTGGTGACTATATTAAAGAAGTTCAAGCGAGCGATTGGGTGGACTATTGCAGATATCATTGGGATCCCCCCCGGTATCTGTTCTCACAAAATCCAACTCATGCCAGATCATAAGCCCAGTGTTGAGCACTAGAGAAGATTAAATCCACCTATGCAAGAGGTAGTCAAAAAGGAGATCATCAAGTGGCTAGATGCGGGAGTTATTTATCCCATCTCAGATAGTAATTGGGTGTGTCCTGTGCAATGTGTACCAAAAAAAGGTGGTATGACTGTGGTTCCAAATGAAAGAAATGAGCTTGTTCCAATGAGGCCTGTCACTGGATGGAGAGTTTGCATGGATTACCGGAAGTTGAATGCGTGGACTGAGAAACACCGCTTCCCTATGCCATTCATGGATCAGATGTTAGATAGACTTGCAAGCAAGGGTTGGTATTGTTTTCTTGAAGGGTATTCGGGCTACAATCAAATTTCTATAGCTCCAGAAGACCAAGAGAAGACCACCTTCACTTGCCCATATGGGACTTTTGCGTTCAAACGAATGCCATTTGGATTGTGCAATGCTCCAGCGACCTTCCAAAGATCTATGATGCCAATATTTTCTGATATGGTGGAGGACACTATTGAGGTGTTCATGGATGATTTTTCAGTGGTAGGTGGTTCGTTTGATCACTGTCTAAAACATCTGGCCAAGGTGCTCAAAAGATGTGAAGACTGCAACTTGGTGCTGAATTGGGAGAAATGTCATTTCATGGTAAAAGAAGGTATAGTGTTGGGTCATCGAATTTCGGAGAAAGGTATTGAGGTTGATAGGGCTAAAGTCAAGGTAATAGAAAAGCTTCCACCACCTATCTCTGTAAAAGGTGTTAGAAGTTTTTTTGGGCATGCAGGTTTTTATAGGAGATTTATCAAAGATTTCTCAAAAATTGCACATCCCTTGTGCAAACTGCTCGAGAAGGAAAATAAGTTCTGCTTTGATGATGCTTGTCTTAGAGCATTTGGAGAGTTGAAGGAAAAGTTGGTTACAGCACCTATAATTATTTCACCAGATTGGGAACAACCATTTGAGGTAATGTGTGATGTGAGTGGAGTAGCACTTGGTGTAGTATTGGGTCAAAGGCGTGAGAAAATTCTTCACCCTATTTACTATGCTAGCAAAGCTCTGAATGTGGCCCAGAAGAATTATACAGTGACCGAACAAGAACTTCTTGCGGTGGTTTTTGCATTCGAAAAATTTCGTTCCTACTTGTTTGGTACTAAGGTCATCGTGCATACTAACCATTCTACATTGAGGTATTTGATGGCGAAAAAGGATGCAAAACCACGATTGATCAGATGGGTATTGGTGCTGCAAGAATTTGATTTTGTGGTAAAAGATAGAAAGGGAACAGAAAATCAAGTTGCCGACCACTTGTCTAGATTAGAGGAAGAGGCCATGCTAAAGCTTGGAGATAGGGCTGAAACTAATGATGCGTTTCCAGATGAACAGGTATTGGCTGCTTCTAATGATTTGATTCCTTGGTTTGCAGACTTTGCTAATTATTTGGCAAGCTACATTGTGCCACCCGATTTGTCTTTCCACCAAAGAAAGAAATTTATGCATGATGTGAAGAAATTCTTTTGGGATGAACCTTATTTGTATCGTAGTTGTGCTGATGGGATTATTCGTCGCTGTGTGCCTGAGGTTGAAATGCTGAGTGTACTTGAAGCATGCCATTCATCACCCGTTGGTGGGCATCATAGCGGTATTCGGACTGCACATAAGATTTTGCAGTGTGGGTACTATTGGCCTACCATCCACCAAGATGCTCATGATTTCGCCAAGTCTTGTGATCGGTGCCAAAGAGATGGAGGGATTTCAAAGAGGCAAGAGCTCCCTATGAATCCCATATTGGTGATCGAATTGTTTGATGTATGGGGCATTGATTTCATGGGCCCATTTGTGAGTTCATATGGGATGAAGTATATTCTGGTCGCGGTTGATTATGTATCGAAGTGGGTGGAAGCAGTAGCACTCCCCAACAACGAAGGTAAAAGTGTCACCGCATTCTTGAAAAAGAATATCTTCTCCAGATTTGGTACACCAAGGGCTGTTATTAGCGATGGAGGCTCTCACTTTTGTAACAAGTTGTTCAAAACACTACTTGAGAAATATGGTGTCCGTCACAATGTAGCCACTCCTTATCATCCACAGACTAGCGGTCAAGTTGAGGTGTCCAACAGAGAAATAAAGCAGATATTGGCGAAGACTGTGAACGCCAATCGAACTGATTGGTCAAGGAAGCTTGATGATGCTCTATGGGCATATCGCACTGCATACAAGACCCCCATAGGTATGTCGCCTTACCAACTTGTATATGGGAAGTCTTGTCATTTACCAGTAGAGTTAGAGCACAAAGCTATGTGGGCAATGAAGAAGTTAAATTTGGATTGGGGCACTGCATCTAATCAAAGGATGAACGACTTGAACGTGCTTGATGAGTTTCGCCTAAAAGCTTATGAAAGTTCAGCCTTATACAAAGAGAAGATGAAGAGGTATCATGATCAAAGAATTGAAAAGCGAGAATTTGTGGTTGGCGATCGTGTGCTGCTATTCAACTCTAGGTTGCGCTTGTTTCCAGGCAAACTCAAGTCCAAGTGGACTGGGCCATTTTTGCTCACAAAAGTGCTCTCGCATGGAGCGGTTGAGCTTGAAAATAAGGATGGAACAAGGTTTGTGGTGAACGGGCAAAGGATAAAGATCTATCTGGGAAATGCTGAAACTGTGCAAGAAGTGATTGAGGCCTGCAATCTTGATGAAGTCTGAATAATCAAGATACCTGCGTCGTGCCGCGACGTTAAATCAAGCGCTGCTTGGGAGGCAACCCAAGATGTAAAATCTAGCCAACAATAGGGTTCTGTTTTACATTATGTAGTTTAGCTTTCTTTGATTACTTGCGTTTTTGTATCAATGTAGGTAGGGGTTTCAGTATTTTAGTTCTTAGTGTTGGCTAGAAGTAATATAGGGTCCGTGTCTAAAAAGTGTCCAGAAAATGTAAAAAAAAAGCCTATTGGTTGCTTCATGTGCAGGTACACCATGCAAGAAATCTGCAGAAAATGGTCTGGTGCAGAGGTCTACGGACCCCATCGACGGTCCGTCGATCGATCCACGGACCGTCAATGGTATCCGTAGATCCCAGGTAAGTCCCTAACATTGTCTTAGTATAATTGTGATCTACGGTCCTGATCTACGGACCGTAGATAGACTCACGGACCGTAGACGGGGTCTCGTGAGTCCACACCTTACAGTTAACTGACCCGACCCGGACCACCATTACTTAAAACCCCCATTGTTTCAAATCATTTCCCTTCCCTCCATTACTCCCACAACCGTTTCTCCCACTCTTTAAACTCCCCAAATCACTCCATAACCACCACATAATATCCTCCCTTGCATATATTCCCAAAACCCTTTCCATACCATAATCAACCCACTCCATAATCTGATAAAAAGGGTCCGGTGTTTGGTCAGTGACGAAAAGGTGACTCCTTGGTCTTGCTAAATCATAGAACCATCACGCAATCACCCCACTCCTTGTTGCTTGTAAGGTAATAGACTTTCTCTTCACTTTGAATTTCAATTCATAGATTGAATATAGAGGGTCGGGAGAGGGTCTTGACCTTGGGTAATTGTTAGATGATATTGCATGATAAACTTGAGTAGTACAATGCCCTTGGAATGATAGATAGTGATTGTATAGCTTTAATTGTGATGTGAGTTTATATGATCGTAAATACTACATGCTAGTTTCGACTTAGGTTTCCACATCTAGTCTAAATTGTTGGGTATAATAATAATCGGTTGGAATCTTAAGAATGATGAATTAGCATATTTGAATTGTGTATATGCATGATTAGCTTATGTTAATATTGAAACCAAAAGCCAAAAATGTATGATACCTGGCACTGTTTGTTTCCACGATACCCCGTTTACGGACCGTCGATCTATCTACGGACCGTAGATGGGGATCGTCATTTGATGCACCTGCAAATTTTCACCAAGTGTAAAACCACGGATGTAGACTACGATCCGTAGATACATCTATGGACCGTTCTGTACTTCCGTGGTTTTCATCTGCGACCTATATTTCAGGCACCCTGATCCACGAAAGAGATCCACGGACCGTAGATCAGTCTACGGACCGTAGGTCTCCTCCGTGGATGACTTCTGTAGCATCTGTCAAAAATTTTTTTTTTTCTTTTTGGACATAGTTTGGGTCGTTGCCAACTCTAAATGAGTTCTTTTGCTGCGTATGGTTAGTTTGGCACTAATGACGTTCCTGCAGGTACGATGGCACCCAAGAAGATGGTCACCTACTCGAAACGGGGCAAGTCCAAATCGGTTGCCCCTAGCTTCCGGTTGATTGATGAGGACACCGAGAACGACTCTGACCCCGCATATGTGCCTCTAAACCCTAGGGCCTCTCGCGCAGCACCCAGGAGCACCCCCCGGAAGGTGATCCCCGACGTAGTCACTGTCTCCCAGTCTGATGAGGAGCACACACTGATCGGGTCACCAACTGGGGCTGCTTCCAGTTCGGAGGGTCCTATGTCCGGCTCCGAGTCTACCCATGCATCAGGCTCCCAATCATCACAATCAGAGTCTGTCCATGCTACAGGGTCCAACGCCAAATCGTCCACAGGGTCTGGAGAGAATGACCAAGCAGCCTCGTCTGATGAGGCAACTAGTTCAGAGGCCATTCCTGCACCAAGGAATGATGAACCCGCTCCGGTAGCAGGGGAGCTGAATAGGTGGTGTGTCGAGGGTCAATGGCAGATCTATCGGGATGCAAAGATGGTGAATGACAAACAGAAAATGGCCCGATTAATACAAGAGGAGCGCAGAGTCCTTACGGGGAGCTTGCATACTGTGCCAGATATTCATCGGCTTTTCAAACTTCACAAGTGTGACTGGATGGCCCGAGATCCAGGGACGTATAGCGAGGAGATTGTCCGGGAGTTCTATGCGTCCTATGCTGCCACTCTCCGCGGGTCCATTTCCAAGCGGTCAAAGCCACTAGCGCAGGCCCCGCTCACTTCCACCTTGGTTCGAGGGTGTCCGGTGGATATATCACCCACCACCATTAGCCGGTTTCTCTATGGTCCTACCACGGGCCACTCTTGGTCTCCTAATACGTCGGAATTTGATTACCGCTGGGACATCGTGCGGAGTGACACTTTCCAGAGAAATACTGAGCAGCGTGAGGCTATGATACTATGGCTGGCCAGGTACATTGCTGCAGATGGCGAGCGTGCAGAATGGGTCGCTGTTCCACGATTGGGCATCCGGAAGGCCACATTAAACTTCGTAGCAAAATTCTTCTGGCTATTGGTACGCAATAGAGTGTCGCCCACAAAAGCGGACAATCAGGTCACTTAGGACAGAGCGGTGATGGTTGCTACATTGGTGGCGGGAGTAGAGATCGACTTTGCCTGAATGCTGCTGGCAGAGATCCACGAGAGAGCTTTCAGGACCTCCACTACTTACCCTTTCCCCTGTCTGATATTTCACTTGTGCAGGGACTCTGGAGCGCCGATCTGGCATTGTGACAGAGTAGTCCACCCTACAGGGGCATTGGACCTCGGCCTTATTCGGGATGACGCGAATGTGGCAGCACCTCGCAGAGAGCACCAGATTGAGGTACCCCTCTTAAGCTCCGATCTTGCAGACATTGTGGGGTAGTCACAGGGCGGTGACCCTATTATCCCAGACCACACCAGCACTGTCCCAGGCTCCTCTTCTCAGGCAGCTAGTGTTGCCCCTAGTTCTTCCCGGTCTACACCACCGTTAGGAGAGACGGTTGTCCCGATGGCCAGAGTACAAAAGCTAGAGGCGCAGATGGCCACACTTCTGCATCACATCCAGCCTTGGATGCAAAAGTCAATTACCGAGTCTGAGGCTAGATTGGAGCGCAGCATGGAGGGGATGATGGACCGTAAGGTCCTGGCGGTTAATAAGCGGCTTGACGCCTTTGAGTTGCGAGTCCTCGAGCGATCAGTTCCGGCCACAGACTTATCTGCTTTGCAGGTTGACATAGCCAGCCTCCGGACTGATGTGGATGCCATTCTTGTTGCACCTTCAGTTGAGACTCCGGCGGCTCCTACTGCACTGGCTGATAATACAGTGCTAGATGCTCTATTCAGTGGCATCGCCGAGGAGGGGCCTGCACCGACACATGCCAAGGGCAAGCGGCACAGTTCTCATTGCACGGAGGAAGAGAAAGCTCAAAAAAGACAGCACCGGCAGGAGAAGGAGGCTAGGAGGGCCTCGATTGCAGATGAAGAGTTGTGCCAGCAGAGGGTGCGTGAGAGAGCTGCAGGGGCATCGAGCTCTGCTCCGGTTGTAGAGGATCAGCCTATTTTGAGAGGCGTCGCGAGCACCACTGATGGTGCGGAGCGTTTGATAGAACGCACTACTGAGGGTGCTCGGAGTGCTGAGGTGAGCACTACTGAGGGTGCCCCACCTGATGTTCCAGAGGGCTCCGGGAAATCGGATCCCCCTCCTTGTTGATGATTCGCCGGCGCTTTGCGCCACAGGTTTGCTTCACTCAAATCCATTCACTTTTACTGTCTATGTATGCAATTGTGGGCAATTGCATCTATTTTTGTTGGGGGTGGGGTAAATGGATCGTGAGTGATAGGGTGAATCCTGAGTAACCCAACTCATGTATCCTGTCTTGGGGTTTTCTTGCCTGTGTTCTTTTACCCCAAGAGACTGTTTAATTTTTGTTGAACCGGCATGTCTTAGGATTGTGTGTGTAGAAGCATGATACAGAACGAAGCTTGATGGCATGGCTTAGAAAAAATGATACCCGTCAGATTCTGGGTTGTATGCTAGAAGTAGGCTACGAGTTGCTGATTGTGTTGGCTCTGAGTATGACATAGTAACAATCGACTTGATTGCATGATTAAACCTGAAACTTGAACTGGGTAGTCTGATAATCTGATATTGAAACTTGTGCCAAGCACTGGGTGAGAATCGTTGACTGTTCAAACAGTTTTGTGCAAAACTAGAACTTGCCCGATTAGTCCTGCTAAGACAATTCAATCTAGAGGATAGAAAGTGATCATAGGCCGTTGTTCTAAAAAAACCCATAAATTGCCTAGAAGGATTCAACCAAATGAAATAACTGTTCCCTTTGATCCAACTTTGAGCCTAAAAATAAACCATTTCTTTCTAAAACCCCGAATTCACCTTCCCATAATCTACTATGTTGACCCCGGTCCCTCCTTGGACATGTACACTTTGACTTAGGCCAAAAGCCTAAGTTGAGGGTGGCTAATGTAAAAAGTAACTTCAATCTTGGCCCTGACTTGACATCGGGTATTGTGAACCTCAACTAACGGAAAATCCATAAGTTGAGGGTGGCTATGAAAGAGGAAACTGAAAGAAAAATGGAGATAAAAAAAAAAAAAAAAAAAAAATCTTGGGGGAAACGTAAGGAAAGGATGTGAATTATTCAAAGAAGAAAGGAGCAATTAAATAAAAAGAAATTGAGCTACAAAGTTTAAAGTCACTTCCGTGGTTGAAGAAAATCAAGGGAAAGCGGTAAAGCAATAATATGACAAAAATAGGGCAAAAAGAGGTTAAAAGCCTAGTGTAATGACAAGGAGGGCAGAAAGTCACTAAACAGTACCCAAATGTACCACACCTGACCCTGAGCCTACGTTACAAGCCAATAAAGTCCTATAGTGATCCTGTAATCTAGTTTGAAGAGTCTGAGCAGTGAAAATAAGGGCAAGCTTATGGCAGTAAGCACGAACTGTATTTGAAATTACTTCTGAGCGTGAGTGTTGAATAAATCTTTGTACCATGAATGAAATCAAATTTTTGCTAAAATAGGATTTCGTTTGAAGTAAGGGCACTAGATTCTTGGAAAGTTGGTATCTGGGTGACAGTGAGAAGGTGTCTGTTGTGTGTCAGTTGGTTGGTCTGTGTCATGATGGGATCCACATGAGTTGCCTTATCGAGTCTAAGAACACGAACGTGCACCCGAACAATGAGGAGGTACAGAGCCATGTGATTGCTTGAGTATGCTTGCTTCTATACAAGTGTCGTTTAGAGTTCTAGTGCGTCGCTTGAGGACAAACAACGAATTTAAGTTGAGGGTGTTGGTATACCGTGAGTTTACGGTATTTCTAATACATTTCACTTACACGTTGTAAGTGAAATGTATTAGAAATACCGTAAACTCACGGTATATCAATACACAAAATGAATTCCTCCCAAAACCTGGAAATCACAAGTACAGAGCTGCTAACAAAAGTACAAGTCCTAAAAGTGGACTACAGAAACAAGCTGTCTAAAAAGGTAAAAGACAAGCAAGTGTAAGTACAGAAGGAGACAGGCAAGGCCAAGATGTTGTGTGCTCACCCTTGCCTCCGATAACGACCGTAGTTGGCTCGAATCAACGTCGGTTGCCAGTACTCAGACCTGCATCACGAAAATAGATGCAGAGTGTAGTATGAGTACCAAAACAAGAGGTACCTACTAGGCATTAGGCCGACTGGGCAAGATAAGCAAAAGTGAACTGAAATGCGAATAAAGGGTCACAATCAAGGGCAAAAGAGTAGTAAATGTGGGTATGTACACGAGCGTAAAGGCAACAAAGACAAGGAATCTAACTAATTCAGCCGGGCTCCCATAAACCCGATGGGTACGCTCGTGCACAATAAAAGAAAACACCTGCACAAACCCCTATAAGCCCGGCAGATGCACCGGCAGCTGAAGTAAAATAATGGAGCTAGAAGGTCTATCACAATATTACCAATTTCCGGACTTTAACTGAACCATTCCCAATTATATTCCAAGACCTCAACCTACACATGAGAGTAATCAAGACGAAACTGAAGCTTCAGTAAGGAATTGGGAATACACCACGTGCATGCTGGACCACAGACTCGAACCGGGTACTATGGCTAATGAGTCAACATATATGGGCTCGACAACGGACTCGAACCGGGTGCTGTAGCCAGAGGTCAGTCACGGGTGGGCTTGACCATGGACTCTAACTAGATACTGTAGCCAAAATCAGATCACAGGTAAGCTGGACCACGGACTCGAACCGGGTACTATAGTAAAGCCTGGACATAAGAAAGCCGGCCCATGGACTTTAACCGGGTTTCTGTGCTCTTTCTATGTACTTAATACCTATACTATGTCGTGTTGACCCCAATTTGAAGTCTGATAACTACCTTTCTATTCCTAAAACTAACCCAACTCTCTCATTGTCTCAAAACCACAAATTCTATCCACATTCACCTTTTCCAAATTTTCTCAAGATCAAGTAATAACACCTAGGGTTTCAAGCTTCAAGTCTAATCTTTCCTCCATTGCTTTTGGGCTTTGTATATTAAAGTATGTGGGGATTCACCAATGGATTCTGTTCATCCATTCCATCCCAAAAGATCTCAATTCTCTAATTATACAGGGTTTCAGGAAAATATTCTTGGATTCTATTTGATTTCAATCTTATTATGTATGATTTGGTTTAATTACATGATTTCTAATTGATGTCTTGTGAATCCATGCATTATTTATGATTTTGACTATAAATTTACGAAGAAAGTTATGAACTTATGAATGATGATTTATGTAAAAAGGTTTTTCTATGAACTAAGGTTGCTTATGCGATAAGCATTAATGAAATTGTGAAAGGTTTTCTCACATATTATGAAACTACTTTCTGGGTACACGTTTTGCGAAAGTATCCCATATCATTTAGTTTATAATAACTTTAAAAAATCATGTGAATATGGTTAAGTTTTTATATCTTAGTTATGGAAATAATTAATGTTGATTCTATTCAGTTAGGTCAATGAAGAAAAAGCTATTGTCCCATGAAAAGCCTCAAATACCTTTTGTGACTTCTGATTTTCCCAATTCCTCCTTTTAATTTCTAGATTTTGATGTAATTACTAAAATAATTTTATTCTCTTCTTTATTTATTTTGGTAATGCACTCTTTATGATTTTATTAGCTCTCAGTCGAATAAAACAAAATGATTGTATTTTAGCGAACTAAAAATATTCTTATGATGACTTTGTTTTTCATTATGCATTCAAGTAGGTTTGGAGAAACTATATTTATGGTAACGATAAACTTTTGGTGATTTTTTGTACACAACACAACTCTATGGCACTACTTAGATAATGAAGAAGTGAAGTTTCCTAAACATCCAATAGCCTACTATTCATAAATGTGGCGCACTTCACATTTATGAATATGACTGTACTAGATGTTGTTTGAGACAATCCTAGAACCATACTAAACCTTGTTTTGTGATTACCAAGTTTGTTACAACCCATGGGTGCACCCTAGAAGTAACACGTTGACCCGAAGGGGTCTCATACAAGCCCTTAGCATATCATAACATAAGATAATAGAAAAGTACGGATATTTTACAATCATTATCCATACAATTGAAGTCTTTTATAAAAGCAAGCGGAAGTCTTACTACACTTTATCTCAAACCATCTAAACTCAACTTTGAATTAAAACCTTTGGGACACAGCCTATACAATAGTCTCATGACATAAAAATAAAAGACATAAAGGAAATAGTGGTTTTTATCCTCAAACCTATAAGGACTCACCAAATCTTCAACTCCTTACTCCTTCAAAACCTATCCTCAAGAATGGAACTCAAATCACCAGACCCTACATTTTACAAGAATGTTGGCAAAGTATGCGTTAGTACAAAAAGTACTAAATATGTTAGCTAGCATAAGATCATAAGATGAAACATAAGGATTAGTCAATAAGAGACATACACCATAATTATAAGAGACAACAACATAATCATAAGCATAATATCTAACATATACATAATGTAAGCATTAGTCAACTTAAAGCATAGTCCATATACATAGTCAATACTTAAACCTTCATATCATAAGAAAGCCACTTCATAAGTAACCTCCAAGTATACTTGTGTAATGCATGTATAGGATCACATAATCCCATACATGCTAAGTATCCCTTTTGGTCATCATATTCACAGTTGCCATCTTAGGATCTCATCTTTAGTTTATTCTCATAACCAAGGGAATCTCTCACCTTTAGTCAATCATAACACAACAAGGAAGGAAACTATAGCACAATCCTAACTAAACATACATCATATAAGAGAAACACTATATGAGTCACCTCAAGGTAAGCTTGTGCCATGCATGAAGATCACCCCATAATCCTACCTAGGCTAGGTAGACACTATAGGTTCTTCATTCATATTTATCATCTCTTAGCATCATAAAGACAAGGAGAATCACCTCTAGTCATATATGTATTGGAGGGGCCTCTAAAGCTACAATCCATTCTAGTCATGCTCATGTTCATAAATGGAAGGGGAATCATCTCAAGGCATACATGTTTAGTTCATCATGAAGGACAAGGGGAATAACCTCCAGCCATACATATCATGGAATCATAAAGACAAGGGGAGTATCCCCAAGTCATACATATTAATGAATCGTAAAGACAAGGGTAATCACCTCTAGTCATACATATTAATGAATTATAGGTATTCGCCTCCACGTTCACTTTAATGTGATATAGGTATTCACCTCCATATTCAATTTAGTGTGTAATGTAGGTATTCTCCTCAACATCATCATATAAGGATCATAGGGAATCGCCTCCATGATCAACATAAAGGCTAATGGGTAATCACCGCTTGCCTTGGGAGTCATACATACATAAAGGGTGCTCATGTCACACTCCCCCATATCATGACATGGGTAATAACCTCATGTTTAACTAATTAGGAATAAGGAAACTCACCTCACATTCCTATCATATAAAGGTATTTTAGGGAAATCACCAAAAGCCTCATCATATTTCATAGTCCAAGGACGTAGATTCATTTTAGGTGAGAATAGACTCTCAACCTAGAATCATTCTATGTGAGATAACCTTTCATGTCCTAGCATATTCCTACATAATACCAGATCTAGAATTCTAGATTAGACATGGATAACATAATAACTCAAGTGATTTTATCACTTCATACATTCAAGCATTCATTAGGTAGATTAGGTAGGTAAAGATCTTCCACCATAACTCTGTCAATTAAGCTTCTATTCTCATATAGACTTTACTCTCAAAGCCTTAGCATACCTAGTTCATCATATGGGCTTTACTCTCAAAACCCTAGTGATCAACATTCATGATTATTAGTCTTACACTCAAGCTTTACTTGTTACAATTATCTTTCATACCCAGATTTCAAGGCATTCTAACCACATTCTTTATTATTAGGTGATTCTAGTCATAATTCATACTAAAGGTTCAACTTGAACCTTTACAAATCATGATCAATCATATAATCTCTAATCTAATCCAATTCATATCTATATGTTCCTATTCTTGAAATATTGCTACTCATAACATCAATTCTAGAAGATCACCTATACATCCTCAATTTCACCTCTCACGACATAAACCCACATAATATGAATTCATCAATTAGACTAAGGTTAACCATGGAAAACACATACTATCTTCATAATACCATAATCAATACTAAATAAATCATAAATAAGTACTATCCACACAATTGGAATCATACACAACACTACCCACAATATAGGAAGAAACCCCAGCTAGAATTGGGTTTTATCTTCACCATTGGGGGAAATCTAAGGGGGGGGGTCTCTATGGATGGAAGAATCTATAGATGAATTAGATAACATACCTTGATTCAAAGCCCTCACAAAATCTTGCAACAATGGAGGAACTTGACCTAGTTCCTTCTGTTCTTCTTCTTCTTCAATTTCTAGAGAGAAGATTTGTTGGAGGGAATTGGGTTCTTTGGGGAATCTAAATTAAATAATTAGTTTACTTAGTTTAGGGTTCTAATAGTTTTATATAGGTGGCCTAATTAATAATAAAATGGCCATAATTAATAACTAATTCATTCTAGAACCTTGCCTTAACCCCTAACTTCAAAACTAAAGACCCAAAACTGCCCCAACCCACGAGACACCGACTCACGGACCGTGGGTGGGTCTACGGACTGTACAAGTCCTTCTTGGGTGGAGTACTGGAGCATTGGTTAAACCCCTTGACCCACAACCCTCATCCACGAGACGTGGGTCCCCAACGTGAGTCACTGCCTTATGGGCATATTTATGGATTGTTTTGGGGTCCTCCTCAAGGACCTCATTGGTTTGTTTTTGGAGAGTCGTACCTTGATGTTTAACCCCTAAACCCCTCATTCTAAGTACATGAAGTCATTTTACGATTCTACCCCTCACATCAAACTCTAGATCTCCCACCTAAAGCTCTAGAACTCTTACGTTAGGCTCTAGTTAACTCTACAAATTTCCAGAATGTTACATCCATAAAGGCGGCCGGAGCATTTGTCATGCCAAATGACATCCCCATAAACTCATAATGACCATAGTTTTAAAAGTCATCTTTGAAATGTCATATTCCTTCATTCTAAATTGGTGATAACCCGATCGGAGGTCAATCATTGAGAAATAACTTGCTCATCAAAGTTCATCAAACAAATCATCTATCCTTGGAAGAGGATATTTGTTCTTCAAGGTAATTATGTTAATAGTCAATACACATATAGAGTGAACCATCTTTCTTTCAAACAAACAAAACAGGGAGCACCTCATGTAGAGATTCTCGGTGAAATAAAACACTTATCCAACAAATCTTTCAATTGCTCCTTTAATTCTTTAAGTTCTTCTAGAGAAATTCGATAAGAAGGAATAGAGTTAGATTGCGAATATGGGAGAAGGTCAATACCGAAGTCTATTTCTCTTCCGGGTAAATCATTAACAACGAGGACCAATACAAAGATGGGGTTTTGGAATCCACATCCCTCACCCTAACTAGATAGATGGTATATGCAACACATAGATATCATTTATCTAGATTTAAGGCAAGAGAGAACAGACTCTTAGGCATAGAATTTTCCCTTTTCCTCACTAGAATGGTTTCATTTGGAAATTGAAATGTGACTACTCATGTTCTTCAATCAACAGAAACATAACATGACTGAAGCCAATATATACCAAGAATAACATAGAAATCTAACATATCAAGCTCTACAAGATAAACATGAGTGACTCTATGGGATAAGGAGGCGGGACACTTTCTATAGACTCTCTTAGCCACAATAGATTCACCAACATGAGTAGAGATAGAAAAAGGATCTAGAAATACATCTAGAAGAATAGATAACCTCAAAGCCACATATGGCATCACAAAATAAAAGGTAACACCGGGGTCAAGTAAAGCATAAACATTAAGATGGAGTACTTTCAACATACCGGTCACTACATTAGGAGAACCCTCTTGCTCATGATGAGTTTGAAGTGCATTAGAATTAGTTTTGATTTGGAGCAGTTGAACCCGAGCCAATAGGTGGAGCTTGCCTACCATCTCTCCCCTTAGCCATAGGCGATGGGCCATCCCTTATCTTGTAACCACTCTTACCACGACTGAAGATACCATCCTTATCGGCTAAGAATTTACCCTCATGCTTCCTTGTACATTTAGCACAACTTGAGGCTTAGGTTTAGAGACCCATCTTTGGTGAACCTAGAAGGAGAATTTGAGGAACCTTGACCAGAAAACCTTTGTTGAAACTTAAAATGACCATGTCGATCAGACATTGAATCTAAGAAGTCACCATCATCAGTCCTTGCCTTCTTTGTCTCTCTAGATCTTTCCTTTAGTTTATCCTCTTCAATTTGCTGAGCATGCACCATTAGATGAGAAATATCCATATTATTGATAAGAGTGGTGTTACGATATTCCTTGACTACCATCTTGGGCACTCCCAAAATAAACTTATTTATTCTTGCCTTAGGGTTGGCAACCATAGTAGGAGCATACTTAGATAATTGTCTGAATTTCAAAGCATATTCCTTCACACTTATATTTCCTTGATGAAGGTTGATGAATTCAAGTACCATTGCCACCCTTATCTCAAGGGGAAAGAACATATCAAGAAAAGCGACATTAAACTTTTCCCAATCAAAAGTCCCCACAACAACTGCCTTCTCTTCCTTCCATTGGTTGATTCACACATGAGCAAAACCTCTAAGTTGATAAGAGAACAACTCTACCTTTTCTACCAACGTTACTCCCTTGATCATCAACCCCTGATACACTTCATATATGAACTCTTGAGGATGTTCCTAAACCATAAAGCCATAAAATTTGGAGGATTAATTCTATTGTAAGCCCTCACTCTAGTGGATCCACTAAGCAATAACGATTCATCTAAAAAGTATGATGTATACCCATGTTGGCATACATGGTTTATGAGGATTTTTAGTTGTCGGAACTCAATCCCATATCGGTTCTAAATACTACACCCAATAATATATGTAGTCAAGCTCCAATGTATAAAACATAATATTCCTCCATTTTGAGGTAATTAGTCAAAATATCCTCTTAAAAGAGGTAGTTTCTTTGTCATATCTCTAAACTCATAACACAGTTATAAAACAAGGTTTCTCTTTAGTAAATTTGAAAAGTGATACATTGGGAAAACTTTGTTCCCTTTCTTGCTCAGATCTTGATTAAAACTCTTTGTCAAACTTCTCTTTATTTTCTCAAAAACCTTGTTTAAATCAATTATGTTTCATTAAAAAGATTCTCAATAAGAACTCAATGAATACTCAAGAACAAGATTCATTCAGAAATATAGACATGAACATTCAATTCAATTATCTAAATACACAATATAAGAGAGGACTAACTAGTCTAATACTATGATAGCCTTACATACCTGATTATGAAGCTTTTCGACTGAACATTTTGGTGTAGACTTTATTTATCTTGAGGCCGAGTAAGAACACTATCTCTCGTTCTTCTATGAAACCTTTGGTCTTGAAATCTTTGTGCTTGACCTTGATAAAATAAATTATTGTTTGAAATTTCTACAGTGGAAAAACTTGGGAAAACCTTGAATGGAAGGCTTCTCTTTGTATATTGAATTTGTTTTTACATGAAATTTCTAGGGTTCTTGATACAGAAGAGGAACCCAAAGTGAGCTTTAATCATAATGACCATACCTAGTGTAATACCCCAGAAACTAGTAGACTAAACTAGAGTTCTACGTAAAGGTTTCATAGCTCGAAGCAAGGGTTAGAATCGTAAAATTATTTCCTATTGCTTACTATACCATCTAGGGTTTAGTTGAGGTCTACATGATTAAAGGCTAATTGGAAAGTGCTAAGGCAAAGGGGAAAGGCCCAAGCAAAAGGCCAAGGCTGACACAAGCGTGGAGCACACTGCCTCAAGTCCACGACCACCACCACGGCCATTGGTGTGGACAACGGTTCGCAGTGTTGTTCGTGAAGACAGGGCAGTAGGTCCTTAAGGACTGCCTAAAAGTGGCACAACTTCATGAGCCACTTCCGACCAGTGGTCTTGACCGTGTTCATGGGAAGGCTCATTAGAATGCATTAGAATGAGGGAGGCCAAGACACATTGACCAAGCCACTACCCTAGGGACCACAGGAAGGACCATGGCTCGTGAGCCCTGTCGTGGTGCCTGGCACCATGGCTGCCTAATGAGGGTCAAAATAGGAAATTCATTTTTACTTGCTTTTAAGTGGGGGTCATTTATTATGGGCTTTATACACCTATATAAATTATTTTAAGACATTAAACACCCCAACTAACTCCTTAATTCTAAAACCCCAAAATATCACAAAGTTCTTCATCTAAAAAATCTTCTCTCACGAAAGCTCAAGACTTGAAGAAGAAGATAGAGCTTAGGGAAAGAACAAGACTCCATTGTTGCAAGATTTTGTGAGGTCCTTGAATCAAGGTATGTTAGCTTTTTCATCTATGGGTTCTTCCACCCTTAGAGCCCTTTAGATTTCGCCCAATTGTGAATATAAAACCCAATCTAAGCTAGGGTTTCTTCCTATGTTTTGGGTAGTGTTGGGTATGATTCCAATTGATTGGATGATACCTAATTATGATTGATTTAGCATTGAATTGTGAGATTATGATGAATTTATGTGAATTCCATGTTTAACCCTAGTCTAATTGGGAGAATTTATATTATGCGGGTTTATGCCATTAGAGGTGAATTTGAGGATTCAAAGGTGATCTTCTAAAATTAATATCATGTGTAGTTGTTGTTCAAGATTATGAACATATAGACATGAATTGAAATAGATGTTAGTATCTATGATGGATCATGATTAGTAAAGTTGAAATTGAACCTTTATGGTGAATTATGACTAGAATCACCTACAAATGAAGAACATGATGAAGATGCCTTAAAGTTTAGGTATGAATGATTACTGTGAGAGGTAAAGCTTTGGGAGGAAGGCTTGTAATCATGAATGTTAGGTCTTTGAGACTAAAGCTAACTTGATGTGATCTTGTTGTGTGTTGTTGAAAGCCTATTCTCACCTACACACTTAGGCATAAATATGCTAGGAGGTGCAAGGTTATCTCACATAGAATTATTCTAGGTTGAAAAGCTAATCACCTAAAATGAATCAAAGCAAGTTAGCCTAGAATAGCTTAAAGTTGTGATATGTGAAGACTTCATGTATAGCTTGTCTTGATAAGACAACACCATCTCATGGTAGCTTAGGATTGAGGACATATACTCTATCTTGAATATCATTGTAAGATGCTTTCATGGTAGCTTGAATTAGGGATAGTCATGGTTGCCTAGAATTTAGAACATATACTCTCCTATGGGTAGCTTGTACTAGCATTGTAGAATGCCTTCATAATAGCTTCACTTGTTTAGGCCAACACCTTTCATGGTAGCTTAGGATTGAGAAACAATACATTCCTAAGGGTAGCTTTCATTAGCATCATAGGATGGTTTTCATTGTAGCTAGGATGGAACACTTGTATCCTTCCTTAAATAGCTTGGACTTGCATGATAGTATGCCCTCCATGGTAGCTTGTATTAGCATAATATAGTCATGTTAGCAAGATTATTAGCTTTGTTTAGCCTAGTAGGGTGTTATTCTTTGGGAGCCTTGAATTTATAAATTGTGCCCATTCATTTGTGATGTATTTCCTTGTACTAAGAAGAGAAGTACCTTATATAAATAAAGGCAAATAGTAAAGAGGGACTAGTCCCCAATTAGTGAGTATGTATGATAGCCTAAAGTGGTACTTAGTGTGGATAGTAGTATGGGATACTATTCTTACATTTTACAAGTATGACTTGAAGCTACTTATGAAGTGTGCTCTTATATGATGTATGTTTAGCTTGGGTTGTTTCTATAGTTGCCTTCCATGATATGATTGACTAAGGTGATAGATCCCTTGTCTATATGAAGTAAGCTAAGAATGAGACCAAATGAATGGTAAGTATGCATATGGTGACTTCAAAATTATGCTCGGTGTTAATGGTATTATGGGATGCTTTTCATGTATTGCACAAATATGCGTTGAGGTTACTTAGGAGTATAGTACTCGTATGATATGAAAGCCTAAGACTTGACCATGCATATAGACTATGATTAAGATGACAAAAAAGGGATACTTAGCTTAGATGATATTATGGGACTCTATTCATGCATTGCACAAGTGTGCTTTAAGTTTACTTGACAATAGTCCTTTTAGGATATGAATGACTAAGAGTGTAGTAAGGCTTATATGATGCTTTTGTTGGAGACTTCACTTATGATTATGTTGTTGTCTCTTATGCTAATAGTTGATGTTCGTGTAATATTGGATTATGTCTTATGTTGACTAACACTTATCTTATGCTCTGATGATATTATGCTAGGTAACATATTAAGTACATTTTGTACTTATGCTTACTTTGCCTACATTCTCATCAAATGTAGGGATTGGATACTAGAGTGCTATTCTTGGAGATATGTTTCTAAGGAGCAAAGGAGTTGAAGATTTTGGTGAGGACTCATAGCTTCGAGGACAAAACCCACTAGTTCATTTATGTCTTTTATTTTCATGTTGAGACTATTGTAGGGCTATGTCCCAAGAGTTTTATTCTAATGTTGGATTAGATGGTTTTAGGAAGAAGTGTCGTAAAGACTTCCGCTTGCACTTTTATGAAAAGACTTTGATTGTATGGATAAAGTTTTTAAAATTTCAATGCTTTTATGTTATCTTATGCTATGATATTCTAAGGGGTTGTATGAGACCCTTTCAGGGTCAAGTAAACCATGTTACATCTAGGGTGTACCACTGGGTCGTGACAAACATGGTATCAGAGCAAAGTGTAGAATGGTTCTAGGATAGTCTCAAACCACGTCTAGTAGAGTCTTGTTCATAAATGTGATGCACGCCACATTTATTAATAGGAGGCTACTGGATGTTTAGGAAATCTCACTTCTTCAGTCTCTAAGTCATGCCATAGAGTTTGGCCCTAGTAGGTCGTTCTTCTAATCTCTGCCCTATGGTTTTTCAGGATATGACTACAACAAGGGCAAATGCTAGGAGAGGTGAAGAAGGCAATTAGGAGCAATAGGTTCCTCTCCAAGCTCCTTCTCAAGATCCAATTCATCCTAAAAATATGTCAAATGCGGATATTAGGTCGTCCTTCTTAATGCCCAAGCCATGATGGCACAAGTTAATAGAGAGGTGGTAGCTTCGGCAAACCCAATAAATGGGATGGCTACTTCTAGAGTGAGAGAATTGTTTAGGATGAACCCTCCGGAGTTGTCACGACCCAGGGGTACCCCCTAGATGTAACATGGCGTACTTGACCCCAAAGGGGTTGCGTACAAGCCCTTAGCATTATCATATCATAAGATTGTAGAAAAGAAGGGAGAATGTAAAACTTTCTTTAAACAAAAACTCGCAAAGCATTTCATAAAAGCGGAAGTCTTTCTAACATCATTGTCTCAAACCATCTATGAATACATGAGTAAAAGTCTTGGGATGCAGCCCACATAAAGTCTAAAACATAAGAAAAGACATAAAGGAAAATAGGGGTTTGTCCTCGAAGCTATGAGGACTCTCCAATCTTCAATCTTCTTGCACATACGAACCTAGCCTCCAAGCAACTCAATCGCCCAACACCCTACATTTGATTAAAATGTAGGCAATATGCATTAGTACTAAATGTACCAAGTATGAAAGCTAACATACCAACATAAGAAATCTCAAAATGGCTAGTCAACATAAGACATAATCATAAGAGACAATAACATAATCATAACGTAATTCCAAAATAAGCATCATATAATGTCAAGTTAACATAAGACATACATAAGTTCATTCTTCAACCATTAGTCTTTCATAATCAAGTGAACTACTTCACAAGCCACATCCAAGTATACTTGTGCAAGGCCAAGGTAGCATCCCATAATACTACCTAAGCTAAGTACCTCTCTTAGGATATTCCTGGTCATAGTCCACCTTCATAGTCAAGGCCTAGGTTCACACATCCTAACAGTATTATACCCCTAAGTCACCTCAACGAACACTTGTGCAATGCATGTGGGGCATCCCATAATACCACACACAATAAACATATTCTTAAGTTCACCATATACATATTTACCATTTCTAGGTGTCACTATAGACTTACTTCCTATTGGCAAGGAAATAGCAACTTAAGTCAATCATATCATGGGAGGTAACTATAGCAACTATCCAAGCTAGACATACATCACATAAGAGGACACTTCATAGGTAGCTTCAAGTCATACTTGTGCCATGTATGAATGGCATCCCATAGTACCATCCACACTAAGTACTTGTTTAGGCTAACTTAGTCAATGCTAACTATCTTTCAATCTAATCTATTAAGAGTAGCATACTACCATGCTAGACCAAACTACCATGAAAATACATCATATCATAAAATCCAAGCTATCTATGGAAGGATACAAGCATACCAACCTAGCCACCATGCAACCATTCAATAGGATCCTTGGGAGTGTATAATAGCTCAATCCTAAGCTATCATGAAATGGTCTTGGCCTAACCAAGTCAAGCTACCATGAAGGCATTCTAGTCATGCTACTTCAAGATAACCTTAGGAGGGCTTAATTCCTCAATCCCAAGCTACCATGCCTATACTAATGCAAGCTACAATGAAAAGCATCCTACCAATGCTAGTTCAAGCGAACCTTAGGAGAGCTTAAATCGTCAATCCCAAACTACCATGATATCTACCATCCCAAGCTACATGATTCAACTATCCATGAAAGAATCATAAGACTCCACCTCAGGATATTCTAGTCTAACAAGCATGATTAATTTTAGGTGATTAACCTTTCACATTCTACATACATGCAAGCTAACTCATCATGTTAGACTTAGTCTATAAGCCCTAGTGATCAACATTATGACTTCAAGCCCTACATTCAAACTTTACTTCACAATCAACATACTAGTCTAGATTTCAAGGCACATTAGCCATAAGACTTAGTCATAAGCCAATTCTAAGCATACTTCATCAATAGTCCGAATTCATAATCATTTCAATTCATATTCTAACATACATGCATAATTCTAGTCAATTCATGATCTCATATTCACATCCTTGGATATACTCCATACATATCAACTACCCAAGAGAATCTAAGAACAAACATCAATTCCTCATCAAAAGATCTAAACCCACATAATTTGGAAATTAGGGTAAATCAAGGAATTCACATAAATTCTTCATAATATCATGAATCAACATCAATTTTATCACATATGAGTAGTATCCAACTGTTTGGAATCATACCCACCTAAAACCCATGCATTGGAAGTAACACTACCTTCATTGGGGTTCTTCTTCTCATATTAGGGGAAATTTTTGGGGAATCTATGGGTGAAAGAACCCCCATAGATGAAGATCTAAACATACCTTGATCAAAGCCCTAGCAATAAACCCTTTGTTCTTGACCCTAGTTTCAACCCTAGCTTCTTCTTGAATGGATGTTCTTCTTTGAGAGAGAAATATTTGAGAGAGGAGTGATTTAGGGTTTTGAATTGTGTCTACTGTAAATTGACTTAAAACTAAGGGGTATATAGTTAAAATAGTCTAAATAGGTTAATAAAATACATACAAAATGACCCCCACTTAAACCTAGTTGTATAGGATTTTACTTAATTGTCCTCAACTTGGCAACCCTGTCCCAGGCACCACGGCCACTTGGACGGTTAGTGAAGGGCACCATGGTCCATGGTGGTGCCCGTGGTCCATGGACCAGTAGCTCCCCCAACCTGTTTTGGCCCTCAACCACCCTAATTTGTTTAGTCACCTTCACGGGCACTTTGACGAGCCGTGGTCAAGCCAACGGCTCGTGAAGTGCCTCTGGACTTGGGGCAGTGTTTAGGCCACTTGGCCTGGCCTCCCAAGTGTCTAAGGCATAATCAAGGACCCCTTCAAGGACCGTGGTCCAATGGTCCTGAAGGTGGTCGTGAACTCTTAGGCAGTGGCTGCCAAGGTTGGGCAGCTTTGGCCCTTTGGCTTAGGCTTGCCTTTTATCCTTGGTGGCTGCCCTTCCCATGCACCACAAAACACCTATAGGTAATCTAGGCTACTAGGTCTAATTCACACCTTTAATCCCTACCATTAAACACCTCATGCACAACACATAAAGTCTCATCTACGATACTATTTCACATACGACACACCATAGAACCCTACCTTGTGGCTCAAGTTTGGTCTATTAGTTTCCGGGGTATTACAATAGCTCCCCCTTGGGAACATTCTTCCTCGAATGACCTTCCTAAACACTTCTTAAAACACACAAGTCTACACTAGCAGCCCATCATGCATGCATTACATCTACATGCACCCTAAAAACCAAGGAAACTTTAATTCCAAGCTAGACATACCCAATGCAACTCAGAGTGCTTGGAAGAGACATACTTACCTTTTTCGAAGGAGGAACTAACATCTCCTAGCTACAACATTCTTAACGTGTCCTAGCTACAACATTCTTAACATCAATTCATGGAGCCTAAAATGCACATTGACTCAAGGATGCTACAACAAGAGGCAACACAATGCAATTAGATCAATTCTAACAAGACCTTCACAGCATCATAAGCATACATAAATAGATCATAGCAACACATAATCATGTAAAAACTTTATCAAATAGGCACACTATCCCCCCCGGGAGTAAGCCCACACATGCTTTTCCAAATATCAATCATAACAAGGACAACATTAAGTCCATCATTGCAAGTCCTAAAAACAAGAAATCTGGAAATTTTCTAAAACATGGAAGAAGCACATACCGGAAAGTGACATAAGGAGATCACTCTTGATCATTCTTGGATTGGAGAGCATAAAACCTATTCCTCTTTGGAAGCTCATCATCCCCACCACTAGGGGCAACTTGCTTACCCTCTCTTATAGTAGCCTTTGCCTTTGGGAAATCTTTCTTCATGTAGCCACTCTCACCACATCCATAACAACCATCTTTACCGACCAAACACCTACCTGCATTCCTCTTACCACACCTAGAACAAGTAGGCCATAGGGGCTCACTACCTTTCCCTTGTGACCTAGGGGTAAACACCCGCTATTCCTTATACTTAGGAGCATTAGAATAGCATTGTCCGGAAACTTCTGTCGAGAACGACCATGTCCCTCGGACCCATCAGTATCCACCCTAGACCTCTTCTTCTCCCTAGCCCTCTCCTTCTTGGGTTTTGACTCTTCTATTTGTTGGGCAAATACCATGAGACGTGAGATATCCATATCATCAATAAGCATTGCAATACGACATTCTTCTTCCACTTGTTCGGACACCCCCGTCATAAACCTATTCATCAAATCCCTTGGACTTGCTACCAAAGATGAAGCATACTTAGACAAAAGACTGAACTTCAAGGCATACTCATTCACATTCATATTGTCTTGCTAAAGATTTATGAAATCCTCCAAGTTAGCCTCCCTCAACTCCTGAGGAGAGAAACTATCAAGGAAAGCCAACGTAAACATTTCCCATTCTATATGACCCGCCACTACCGGCCTAGAATCTTTCCATTGCTCATACAAAATTTGGGCAACATCTTTCAATTGGTAAGCGGCTAGTTCCGCTTTTTCTCTAGAAGTTACCCCATGATAGTAAGTGTCTTATAATCCTCATCTATGAATCCATTTGGATCCTCCTCTACCTTGGAGCCAGTAAACTCTGGAGGGTACATCCACAAGAACTCCCTAATCCTATAAGCGCTCATTCCCTCTATAGGGTTTGGCAGAGCCGCCACATCTCTATTGGCTTGTGGCGTCAAGGCATGAGCCAACAAACTCATAGAAGCCCAAAATTCCACTAGCGTGACATTCCCAATTGGAGGGTCAATATGAACTTGAGGAAGAGCTTGATTTCGAACTTGGGGAGGAATCTCTTGATCCAGAATATCTTCTCCTTCCCTCCTAGCATTCGCCCTAGTATTAGCCATACCCTGAAACAACCAAAGGCACATATTAGAAAAAGGGCCTACTAAAGCCAAACTCTATGGCAGGACTAAGAGAATGAAGAAGTGAGACTTTTCCTAAGTATCCCGTAGCCTCCAATTCATAGATGTGTCTCAACTCACACCGATGTATAAGACTACTAGATGTGGTTTGAGACATCATAAAACTTATCCTAAAATCTTATGCTCTGATACAAAGTTTGTCACGACCCAGGGGTACCCACAAGACGTAACACGATGTACTTGACCCCGAAAGGGTCGAATACAAGCCCTTAGCATTATCATATCATAAGATCATAAAAAAGTAGGGAGAATTTAAAACTTTCTTTAAGCATAAACTCGAAAAGCATTTCATAAAAGAGGAAGTCTTTCTAACATCATTGTCTCAAACCATCTATGAATACATGAATACAAGTCTTGGGACGCAACCCACATAAAGTCTAAAACATAAGAAAAGACATAAATGAACATAGGGGTTTGTCCTCGAAGCTATGAGGACTCACCAATCTTCAATTTTCTTAAACTTAGGAACCTAGCCTCCAAGCAACTCAATCTCCCAACACCCTACATTCGATTAGAATGTAGGTATTCTGAGTTAGTACAAAATTTACCAAGTATGAAAGCTAACATACCAACATAAGATATCACCAAATAGTTAGTCAACAAAACACATAATCATAAGAGACAAAACATAGTCATAACGCAATTCCAACATAAGCATCATATCATGTCAAGTCAACATTAGACATACATAAGTTCATTGTTAAACCATTAGTCTTTCATAATCAAGTGAACTACTTCACAAGCCACCTCCAAGTATACTTGTGCAAGGCAAAGGTAGCATCCCATAATACAAGTACCTCTATTAGGTCATTCTTGGCCATAGTCTACCTTCATAGTCAAGGCCCAGGTTCACATGTCATAAGAATATTATACCCCTAAGTCACCTTAAGGCACACTTGTGCAATGCATGTGGGAAATCCCATAATACCACACATACTAAGCATATCCTTCAAGCCACCGTATTCATATTTACCATTTCTAGGTGTCACTATAGACTTACTTCCTATTGACAAGGAACTATCAACTTAAATCAATCATATAATGGGAGGTAACTATATTAACTATACAAGCTAGACATACATTACATAAGAGGACACTTCATAAGTAGCTTCAAAACATACTTGTGCCATGTATTAATGGCTTCCCATACTACCACCCATACTAAGTACCTATTTAAGCTAACTTACTCAACGCTAACTATGTTTTATTCTAATCCATTAAGATTAGCATACTACCATGCTAGAACTACCATAGAAAAACATCAAATCATACAATCCAAGCTATATATGGAAGGATACAAGCATACCAACCTAGCCACCATGCAACCATTCAATAGGATGCAAGCTATCCATAGGGGAGTATGAATCCTCAACCCTAGGGTATCCTTAGGAGTGTATAATATCTCAATCCTAAGCTATCATGAAATGGTCTTGGCCTAACCAAGCCAAGCTAACATGAAGGCATTCTAGTCATGCTACTTCAAGATAATCTTAGGAGAGCTTAATTCCTCAATCCCAAGCTACCATGCCTATATTAATGCATGCTACCATGAAAAGCAACCTACCAATGCTAGTTCTAGCTAACCTTAGGAGAGCTTAATTCCTCAATCCCAAATTACCATGAGATCTACCATCCCAAGCTACATAATTCAACTATCCATGAAGAAATCATAAGACTCCACCTCATGATATTCTATTCTAACAAGCATGATTCATTTTAGGTGATTAACCTTTCACATTCTACCTACATGTAAGCTAACTCATCATATTAGACTTATTCTATAAGCCCTAGTGATTAACGTTATGAGTTCAGGCCCTACATTCAAACTTTACTTCAGAATCATCATACTAGTCTAGATTTCAAGGAACATTAGCCCTTAGACTTAGTCATAAGCCAATTCTAAGAATAAATCATCTAAACTCCCAATTCTTAATCATTTCAATTCATATTCTAACAAACATGCATAAGTATAGTCAATTCATGATCTCATATTCACGTCATATACTCCATACATATCAACAACGCAAGAGAATCTAACAAAAATCATCAATTCCTCATCAAAAGATCTAAACCCACATACTTTGGAAATTAGGGTAAATCAAGGAATTCACATAAATTCTTCATAATATCATGAATCAACATCAATTTAATCACATATGAGTAGTATCCAACCGTTTGGAATCATACCCACCTAAAACTGATGCATTGGAAGTAACCCTACCTTCTTTGGGGTTCTTCTTCACAAATTAGGGGAAATTGTAGAGGATTCTATGGGTAGAAGAACCCATAGATGAAGAGCTAAACATTCCTTGATCAAATGCCTAGCCATAAACCCTTTGTTCTTGACCGTAGCTTCAACCCTGACTTCTTCTTTAATGGATATTCTTTTTTGAGAGAGAATTATTTGAGACAGGAATGATTTAGGGTTTTTAATTGTGTCTAAAGTAAAGTGACTTAAAACTAAGAGGTATATACTTGAAATAGTCTAGATAGGTTAATATATATACAAAACGACTCCCACTTAAACCTAGTCGAATAGGATTTTACTTAATTGTCGTCAACTTGGCAGCCCCGTCCCAGGCACCACGGCCACTTGGACGGTAAGTGAAGGGAACCACGGTCCGTGGTGGTGCTCGTGGTCCATGGACCAGTAGTTCCCCCAACCCGTTTTGGCCCTCAACTAGCCTAATTTGATAAGGCACCTTCACAGGCACTTTGACGGGCCGTGGTCAAGCTAACGGCTCATGAAGTGCCTCGTGGACTTGGGGCAGTGTCTAGGCCTCTTGGCCTGGTCTGCCAAGTGTCTAAGGCATCTTCAATGACCCCTTCAAGGACCGTGGTCCACACCACTGGTCGTGAAGGTGGTCGTGAAATCTTAGGCAGTGGCTGCCAAGGTTGGGCAGCTCTGGCCCTTTGGCTTAGGCTTGCCCTTTTGCCTTGGTGGCTGCCCTTTCCATGCACCACCAAATACCTTTAGGTCATCTAGGCTACTAGGTCTAATTCACACCTTGAATCCCTACCATTAAACTCCTCATTCACAGCACATAAAGTTTCATCTATGACACAATTTCACATACGACATACCATAGAACCCTAGCTTCTGGCTCGAGTTTGGTGTATTAGTTTTCGGGGTATTACAGGTGTTTTTTGGCTCCAAAGTTGAAGATGATCTTAATGAGTTTGTACAGGAGGTTTATAAGGTGCTAACTATATTGGGGGTGACTCCGGTAGAAAAAGTGGAACTTGCCGCTTACCAATTAAAGGATGTTGCTCAAATATTGTATGAATAGTGGAAGGATGCTAAGCCAGTAGAAGCGGGTCCTATATTGTGGGAAGTGTTTAAGAAGGCATTTCTTAATGGGTTCTTTCCTCGAGAGTTGAGGGAAGCTAAGGTGGAATAGTTCATCAACCTTAAGCAAGGTAGTATGAGTGTTAAGGAGTATGACTTGAAATTTACTCCATTGTCTAAGTATGCTCCATCTATGGTAGCAAGTCAAAGGGATATGATGAGTAGGTTTTTGGTGAGGGTATCTGCCCTGGTAGCAAAAGAATGTCGTACATCAATGCTCTATGATGATATTGATATCTCACGTCTTATGGTGTATGCTTAACAAATGGAGGAATATAAACTTGAAGAGGAAAAATCTAGGGAGAAAAAGAGGTCTAGCATGGATAATGATAGGTCCTTTCATGATGGGTCTGATGGGCATGGTCTATCTAGGAATCGACAAAAGTTTTCCGAACAATGTTTTTCTAATGCTCCTAAGCATAAGGATTAGAGGGTGTCTACCCCTAGGCCACAAGGGATAGGTAATGAGTCCCTATGGCCCCCTTTTTTAAGGTGTGGTAAGAGACACGAGGGTAGGTGTTTGGCCGGTAGAGGTGGTTGCTTTAGTTGTGGTGACAGTGGCCACAAGATGAAAGATTGCCCAAAGGCAAGGAATACAAAAAGATAGGGTAAGTAAGTTGCCACTAGTGGTATAGATCCGGAGCCTCAAAAGAAGAATAGGTTTTATGCACTCCAATTTATAGAAGATCAAGAGTGATCTCCTCATGTTGCTTTCCATATGTGTTTAATGCTTTAGTAATTTCTGGATTTCTTGTTTTTTGTGACTTATTATGTTAGACTTTGAAGTTGCCTTTAGCATGAATGATGTTTATAAGAGTTCGTATAGGCTTACTCCCATGGGAGAGATGGTGTTCCTATCTAGCAAGGTCATTTTTTGTTTATGTGTTTCCATGATTTCCTTGTATGCATGTTCATGAAAGAGTATATGTCTTGATAGAAATGACTTATATACATTGTGTTGCCTCATGTTGTAGTGCATTTGAGTAGAGTTGCATATAGACTTCATGAGATGAATTAATAAGCATGTTGTAGCTAGGAGATGCTAGTTCCTCCTTGAATATGACTAGATATGATGTTCATGCATTTTTGGGTTGTTAGATGTAGTTCCTAGTCTCGTGTGTTGCATTGAATATGTGTAGCTTGGACTTGAAGTTTTCCTCCTTAGTTGTGTGCATTTAGATGTATTGAATGCATGGTGGGCTGCTAGTCTAGAGTCGTTTCCTTTAAGAAGTGTTTAAAATAGTCATTCGAGGACGAATGATCCCAAGGGGGAGATATTGTAATACTCCAAAAACTAATAGACTAAACTGGAGCTTTACATAATTGTTTCAAAGCTGGAAGCAAGGGTTAAAATCGTAAAATGATTTTCCATAGCTTAGTAGACCATCTAGGATTTAGTAGAGGGCTACAAGAGTCAAGGCTAAAAGGAAAGTGCCAAGACAAAACGTCAAGACCCAAGCCAAAGGCAAAGGCTGCCTCAAGCTTGGAGCACACTTCCTCAAGTCCACGACCACCACCACGGACAGTGGTCAGGTCTAGGGCTCGTGGTATGGTTCTTGAAGACAAGGCAGTTTCTCCCTAAGGGAAGCCTCAAAGTGGCACACCTTCATGAGCCACTTCACGGCCAGTGGTCTTGACCACGGTTCGTGGGAAGGCTCGTGAAGATACCTTTTGATGAGGAAGCCCAAGACACATTGGCCAAACCACTGCCCAAGGGACCACGGGAAGGAACATGGTTCGTGAGCCCTGTAGTGGTGCCTGGCACCATGGCTGCCTAATGAGGGTCAAAATAGGAAATTCATTTTTAGTTGGTTTTACGTAGGGTTCAATTTATATGGACTTTATACACTTATATAACGTATTTTAAGTCATTAATCACCCCAACTATGTCCTTAATTCCAAAACCCCAAAAGATCCCAAACTGCTTCATCTCAAAAATCTTCTCTCTAGAAAACTCAAGACTTGAAGAAGAAGAAGAAGAAGAAGAAGAAGATAGAGCTTTGGGCAAGAACAAGACTCCATTGTTGAAAGATTGTGTAAAGGGTTAGAATAAAGGTATGTTAGCTTATTTATCTATGGGTTCTTCCACCCATAGATCCCTTTATATTTCCCCCAATTGTGAAGATAAAACCCAATCTCAGCTAGGGTTTCTTCCTATGTTGGGGTTAGTGTTGGGTATGATTCCAATTCAGTGGATAATACCTAATTATGATTGATTTAGCATTGAATTTTGATATTATTATGAATTTATGTGAATTCCATAGTAAGCCCTAGTCTAATTGGAAGAATTGATACTAGGTGGTTTTATGCCATGAGAGGTGAAATTGAGAATTCATAGATGATCTTCTAAAGTTAATGACATGTGTAGTAGCTGTTCAAGATTAAGAACATATAAACATGAATTGAACTAGATTTTAGTATCTATGATGGATCATGATTAGTAAAGCTGAAATTGAACCTTTATGGTGAATTATGACTAGAATCACCTATTAATGAAAAATGTGTTTAAGATGCCTTAAAGTCTAGGTATGATGATTATTTTAACAGGTAAATCTTTGAGAGGAAGGCTTGTGATCATGAATGTTAGGGCTTTGAGAGTACAACAAACTTGATGTGATCTTATTTTGTATTGTTGAAAGCCTATTCTTCCTTACACACTTAGGCATAAATATGCTAGGAGGTGCAAGGTTATCTCGCATAGAATGATTGTAGGTTGAAAAGCTAATCACCTAAAATGAATCAAAGCATGTTAGATTAGAATAGCTTGAAGTTGTAATATGTGAACCCTTCATGTATAACTTGACTTGGTCAGACAAGACCATCTCATGGCAGCTTAGGATTGAGGACATATAGTTTCCTAAGAGTAGCTTGAATTAGCATTGTAATATTCTTTCATGGTAGCTTCAATTAGGGATATTCATGGTAGCTTCAGTTAGGGATAGTCATGGTAGCCTAGGATTGAGGACATATACTCTCGTATGGGTATCTTGAACAACCATTGTAGAATTCCTTCATGACAACTGACTTAGTTAGGCCAAGGCCATTTCATGGTAGATTAGGATAGAGAAACCATACTCTCCTAAGGGTAGCTTTCATTAGCATCAAAGGATGTTTTTCATGATAGCTAGGATGGAACACAAGTATCCTTCCTTGAACAGCTTGAACTTGCATGATAGTATGCCCTTCATGGTAGTTTGACTTAGCATAATGAAGTCATTTTAGCTAGATTATTAGCTTGGTCTAGCCTAGTGGGGTGCTATTCCTTGGTTTCCTTCAATTGATAAATTGTGATCATTCAAGTGTGATGTCTTGGCTTGTACTAAGAAGAGAAGTACCTTATATGAATAAAAGCAAATAGTAAAGAGCGACTAGTCCCCAACTAGTGAGTATGAATGATAGACTAAAGTGGTACTTAGTGTGGATAGTAGTATGGGATGCTACATACATTTCACAAGTATGACTTGAAGTTACTTATGAAGTGTGCTCTTATATGATGTATGTTAGCTTGGGTTGTTGCTTTAGTTTCCTTCCATGATATTATTCACTAAGGTGATAGATCCCTTGTCCATATTAAGTAAGCTAAGAATGAGACCAAATGAATGGTAAGTATGCATATGGTGACTTCAAGGTTATGCTTAGTGTGAATGGTATTATGGGATGTTATTCATGCATTGCACAAGTATGCTTTGAGGTTACTTTGGAGTATAGTACTCTTATGATAAGAAAGGCAAAGACGTGACCATACATGTAGGCTATGATTAAAATGACCAAAAATGAATATTTAGCTTGGATGGCATTATGAGATGCTATTCATGCGTTGCACAAGTATGCTTTGTGGTTACTTGAGAATAGTCCTTTTATGATATGAATGACTAAGAGTTGAGTAAGGCTTATATGATGCTTAAGTTGGAGACCTCACTTATGATTATACTATTGTATCTTATGCTAATAGTTTATGTTCATGAAGTATTGGATTATGTCTTATGTTGACTAACCCCCTTATCTTATTATGCTCTTATGATATTATGATAGCTAACATATTTAGTACATTTTGTACTAACGCATACATTGCCTACATTATCATAAATGTAGGGATTTGAGACTTTAGTGCTATTCTTGGAGATGGGTTTCTAAGGAGCAAAGGAGTTGAAGATTTTGGTGAGTCCTCATATCTTCGAGGACAAAACCCACTAGTTCCTTTATGTCTTTTATTTTCATGTTGAGACTATTGTAGGGCTATGTCCCAAGAGTTTTATTCTAAAGTTGGATTAGATGGTTTGAGACAAAAGTGTAGTATAGACTTCTGCTTGCATTTTTATTAAAAGACTTCGATTGTATGGATAAAGTTTTAAAAATTTCAGTACTTTTCCGTTTTCTTATGTTATGATATGCTAATGGCTTTTATGAGACCCCTTCGGGGTCAAGTACACCATGTTACATCTAGGGTGTGCCCCTGGGTCGTGACAGCTAGTTCTAAAAGCCATATTTTGAATGTCATCTTCCTTCATCCTTAATTGGTGATAACACGACCAGAGATCAATCTTGGAGAAATAACTTGCTCCTTGAAGTTTATTAAACAAATCATCTATCCTTCAAAGCGGATATTTTTTCTAAACAGAAACCTTGCTTAGTTGTGGATTGTCAATACACATACGGAGTGAATCATCTTTCTTCCGAACAAACAAAACTGGAGCACCCCAGGGATATGTACTAGGTAAGATTAAACCCTTATCCAACAAATCTTTCAATTGCACCTTTAATTCCTTAATTCTGCCAAAGCCATTCGGTAAGGAGGAACATAGATAGGTTATATCTGGGAAAAGGTCAATATCAAAGTCTATTTCTCTTTTGGGAGGAACACCGGATAGATCATCAGGAAACTATTCCGGAAACTCATTAACAATAGGGACTGACTTAAATATGGAGGTTTCAGAATCCATATCCCTCACCTTAACAGATGAAATATGCAACCCTAAGAGATCATTATCCTAGATTTAAGGCAAGAGACAAACTGACTCTTAGGCATTGAATTTACCCATTTTCATTCAAGAATAGGTTCATTTGGAAATTGAAACTTGACTACTTGGGTTCTACAATCATGTAACACCCGGAAAACTAGTAGGTTAAACTAGAGACTTACGGAAGGGTTCTAGAGCTTTACGTTGGGTTAGAGTTGTAGAATGACTTCTCGAACTTAGAATGAAGGTGTTAGGGTTAGGTCATGAAAGTACGACCCCCCAAGGACTAACCGTCCTTGAGGGGGACTCAAAACAGTCCCTAAAATCTGCCCAGAAAGGGGCAACCTACGAATAGGACTCATACCCCATAGGTGGACTCACACCCCATGGGAATGGGTCATGGGTCGAGACCCCAATTTTAGAGTTGCAGGACACCACCCATGGAGGTGCAGCACACCTCGTGGACCCACCCACGATCCGTGGGTCGGGGTCTCATAGGCTGGGGCACTTTTGGCGTTAAGCTGTCTTAAGTTGGGGACTTAGGGAATGTTCTATAATTAGTTTGTTATTACGTAGGGTTATTTTATTAGTAATTGGGGAACCTATATAAAGCTAACATACCCTTAGTTAGATGATTCAAAAATCATTATTTTAGATTTACTTAAGAACCCAAATTCCCTAAGAAATTCTCTTTGTAGGAAGCAAAGAAGAAGAAGAAGAAGAGAAGCAATCTAACTTAAAATCCGCCATTGTTGCAAGCATTATAATGTCTTTATAATCAAGGTATGATATCTCATTTTTCACGCCCCAAACTCGAGGGGCGCAACTGGCTCCTAATGTCGGGGTGTTACATCCATCCCCCCTTAGAAGCATTCCTCCTCGAATGAAAACTCTGAGTCACACAGTTCAGTCCTTAGGAGTTGCCAAAATTTAGGCAGTGTATCTTTTGTAGATGTCACTATCAAAGAACCAGAAATGCAAAATTTCTAACCTAGGCATTTCACATGATGACATAAATAGCTAAGCACTATAGCTCCACCAAAATATTGTGAGCAGATATACAACGACAACCACAATAATAATAAGCAATAGTATATATATATACATAAAATCAAATAGGTATCTTACCTTACTGCACTGATATAAAGTGATATGCCATCACCCTAGGGAATGAAACAAGTGAGGATATTTGGACCTCATGTCATCCTCAGCTTCCCAGGTCAACTCTTCTCTATTCTTGTTTCTCCACAATACTTTAACTGAAGCCACCTCTTTGGTCCTCAATTTACAGACATGCCGATCTAAAATGGCAACTAGAGCTTCCTCTTAGGACAACTCCTCTGTGATCTGAACATCCTCAACTAGGACAACCCGAGAAGGGTCTCCTACTCACTTCCGTAGAATCGTTACATGGAAAACTAGATGAACATATTTTAGGCCCGAAGGCAATTCTAACACATAAGCCACTCTTCCCACCTTTCGAAGGATCCGGTATGGCCCAACGAATCTTGGACTAAGCTTTCCCTTTTTGCCAAATCGCATAACACCCTTCATAGGTGAGACTTTTAAGAATACTCAGTCATCGACACAAAACTCTAACTCCCTTCGTCGCACATTTGAGTATGACTTCTGTCGGATTTGAGCTGTTAGCAACCTCTCCCAAATGAGCTTAACTTACTCCACTGTCTGTTGTACTAAGTCAGGTCCAATCAACCCTGACTCACCTACCCGAACCATCCAATGGGGGATCTACATTTTCTCCCATACAAATCCTCATAAGGTGCCATCCCGATGCTGGAATGATAACTATTATGGTATGCGTACTCTATAAGAGGCAAGTGGTCATCCCAACTTCCCTTGAAATCTAGCGCGGATGCCCGTAACATATCTTTGAGTGTCAAAATTGTGTACTCAGCGAGGCCATATGTCTGAGGGTGAAAGGTTGTAGTAAGATTAACATGTGTCCCCAGTCCTTTCTGGAAGGACTTCCAGAAGTTGGCGGTGAATTGTGCTCCTCCATCAGAGATAATAGATATTGGGACACCGTGTAGCCTAACAATCTCCCTAATATAGAGCTCTGCATAGTCTCCGGCCGTAAAAGTAGCCCTGACTGGTAAAAAGTGGCCTGATTTAGTTAGTCTATCAACAATTACACAAATAGAGCCAAATTTGTGACGCGATCGAGGTAACCCTGTATTAAAATCCATTTTAATTGCTTCCCACTTCCACAAAGGAATGGCTATCTCCTGAACTAGCCCAACGGGCTTTTGGTGCTCAACATTCACCTGTTGGCGGTTAGGACATTGTGCCACAAACTCAACAACGCCCTTCTTTAACCCGTGCCACCAATATATATCCTTGATATCATGGTACATTTTTGTTAAACCAGGGTGAATAGAATAACGGGAATGATGTGCCTCTTCGATAATCCGATGCGGAAGCCCTGCAATTTTGGAACACATAATCGACCTAAATATCTAAGGACTCCATCTCCTGCTATATCAAATGGTAAAGTCTATTGATTCTGAGCCTTGGCTCTGAGCTTCTCTAAGCTAGGAACCTCTTGTTGCCGTGAATTTAGTTCTATAACTAGAGATGATACGGCTGTGTCCTGAATTGTTACCCCACTATCTTCTTCCTCTAACAATCTGACTCCCAAGCTAGCTAACTGATGAAACTCTCGCGCTAGCTCATGCTTCTCAACATCTAAATATGATAAAATACCCATAGATCTTCGACTGAGGGCATCAGCTACCACATTCGCCTTTCCTGGATGATATAAAATGTCCACATCGTAGTCTTTCTGTAAATCGAGCCATCAACGTTGTCGCAGATTTAACTCCTTCTGTCTAAAGATATATTGAAGGCTTGTATGATCTGTGAAGATGTCAACATTAATGCCATACAAATAGTGTCTGCAGATATTTAGCGCATGCATAACTGCAACCGACTCTAAATAGTGGGTTGGATAGTTCTTCTCATGTTTTATCAACTGCCTTGAAGCATATGCGATAACCTTACCATGTTGCATTATAACACATCCCAACCCAACACCAGAAGCATTACAATACACCGCATAGTCTTCTGAACCGTCTGGCAATGCAAGAATTGGTGCTGATATCAACCTATCCTTCAGCTCCTAGAAACTATGCTCGCAAGCCTCAGTCCACTCGAACTTAGCTGTTTTTTGAGTCAGCTTCGTTAATGGGGCTGAAATTCAAGAAAACCCCTCACAAACCTTCTGCAGTACCGAGCTAACCCTAAGAAACTACGAACCTCAGTCGGAGTCATGGGTCTGGGCCAAGTCTTTACGGTCACAATCTTTTGTGTATCAACCACAATGCCTGTATCTGTTACAATATTGCCTAAGAAAGCTACAGAGTCCAACCAGAACTCGCACTTAGAAAACTTTGCATAAAATTGTCGGCCTTTAAGAACCCGAAGGACTGCTCGTAGATGATTTGCATGCTCATCTTTTGAATGTGAATACACACCAAAATATCATTAATAAATACAATCACAAACAAGTCTAGATACTGCTTGAATATACTATTCATCAGGTCCGTGAACACTACTGGGGCATTAGTTAATCCAAAAGGCATTACCAAGAACTCAAAGTGTCCATCTCTAGTTCTAAAAGTTGTCTTTGGAATGTCTTTCTCCCGAACTTGTATCTAGTGGTACCCTGATCTTAAATCAATCTTTGAGAAACACTTAGCACCTTGTAACTAATGAAACAACTCATCTATCCTCGGAAGGGGGATACTTATTCTTTATAGTTTCCTTATTCAGCTGTGGGTAATTGATACACATTGTTAGTGAGCAATCTTTCTTCCTTACGAACAACACTGGTGCACCCTATGGTGAAGCAGTAGGCTTAATAAAGCCTTTATCCAGCAAGTTTTTTAGCTGATCCTTCAACTCTTTTAGCTCAGCAGGAGCCATTCTATAAGGACGGATATATATGGGTTGTGTACTTGGTAGCATATCGATATCAAAATCAATTTCCCATTCTGGAGGGATACTAGGGAGTTCGTTTGGAAATGCATCTAGAAACTCATTAACTACTGGAATAGTCTGAAAAGTCGATAGTTCTGCATCTATATCATGAACATGAACAAGATGATAAATTCAACCCTTGGTAATCATCGTCCTTGCCTTAAGATAGGAAATAAACCTACATTCGGCGTTGATGTATCGCCTTTCCATTCCCGAACTTCCTCTCCTGGAAAGCGGAATCTAACAATCTTTGTCTGGCACTCAACATTAGCATAACAAGACGCTAACTAGTCCATACCAATAATGATGCCGAAATCGACCATCTCCTACTCTACGAGATCTATAAAGGTCTAACGGTCGATAATTTCTACCGTGCAACCTCGATAGACTCTCCTAGCAACAATAGATTCACTAAGTTTTGTAGATATAATAAAGGGACGATCTAATGACTCTGCTACTATAAAAAAACCTCCCTGCAATAAATGGAGTACCATAAGACAAAGTAGATCCAGCATCTATAAAAGCATAAACACAATGAGAGCAAACAATCAATGTACCTGTCACAACACCTGGTGATGACTCTGAGTCCTGTCGGCCAGTTAATGAATTTGTACGGTTCTGTCCACTACCAGAACTAGATGCTCCCTCTTGGCCTTCACCTCTACCTCTACGTGTTGAAGTCTAGGGTCCACACCCTGTAGACTGTGCTGATAAGGAGGAACCTACTGCTGACCTGGTCGACTGACCTATACCAACCTGACCTATGGTAGGGTAGTTTCTCCACCCATGCCCCTCCTGTCCACAAGAATAACAACTTGTGAAACCCTGTCTGAAACTCCCGAAATGCATCTTACCGTAAGTAGCGCAACACGGCGGAGATGTCCTAGCCTGGTTTGAAACCCTCTACTGCAACGAGCCTGATGCTCGTGAACCCTCACCTGGGCCTGACTATTCCTGAAGATGAAATCTACTACCCTTGGAACTACTATGGTGGAGGTCTAGTTGGCCTAATAGAATATCGAGGTCAGGGATCACCCTGAAAATCTCCCTGCGAACAAGTGGGTCTAGCCCTCTTCTGTCTCTCTCTCTCCCCTCTCACTCGTATACTATAGATGTCGGCAATCCTCTATGCCATATGCAAAGACCTGAATCCGCGAGATATCCATATTATCATTTAGCGCAGCAGTCTAACAAGCCTCGATATAGTCTGAGTCAAGCCCTCCCACAAATCTCTACTTCCTGTCATGCATCATATCAACAAATTCTAGTGCATATTTTGCCAATGAATCAAATCTCAGCCTGTACTCTCGGACACTTATGCTACCCTGTCGGAGGTTAAGAATCTGGTCAACCCAGCCATCCCTAATCTCTCGGGGCAAATAATGATGTATGAAAGCTTTTGTAAAGATATCCCAAGTGGGTAGGGATGTATCTTTTCCCCTAGATCTCTCCCAACTTTCATACCACAATACTGCAACATCACACAATCGAAATGATGCTAACTCAACTGACTCATTCGCTAAGGCATGTATGACTCTGAAGATCCTATGAAGCTGATCAACAAAGTGCTGAGGGTCTTCTCTGCGATCTGTCCCTATAAACTGTGGAGGATTCAAGGTAAGAAATTCACGTACTCTCAAACTTCTGGGCCCTTTAGAAGGTCCGACAACTTCTGGTGTAACTGGTTGGCACTGTGCAGCTACTAACTGTGCTAACATATATACTGCACTTTTGAAATCCTGATAAGATGGAATAGGAGAAACTAGAGATGGTACTGTTGGTGGAGTCGGAAAACCTGTAGCCCTCGGAGGCTCTTGAAGCTGTGGAGAAGTTATAGGGGGCTGAGAAGATGTCTCTCCTTGGGTCTCACAATGGGCTACCTCCACCTGTGGTACCTAGCTGGTACCCTCACTTGCAGTTATTTCTAGCCCCTGGCTAGTGGTGGTCTATCTAGTGTCAGTCATCTCTATCTTCATACAAGTATCAATTATAAGCTACAAACCTCAACTCTTAAGACACCACTCTATAGCACAAGGTGAGCAAAACAAGGATAGTCATTCTAACATGCCCGATAGCTTCTCTTGCTTATCGGATGTGGTGCAAAACATATTTATAAACAAGACACTACTAGACATGGCTTGCAGACTCCCTAGGATATGACATTGCTCTGATACCAAATTTGTCACGCCTTAAACTTGAGGGGCGCAACTGGCCCCCAGTGCCAAAACTTAGGCCCGAGCTGATCCTGCTGAACCATTTGCTACTAACGCATGGCAGCCACACACAATCAAGAAAACAAACAAGTATATCTCGGTTTAAAACTAAGCTCTCGGCCGGCAAGGCCCCTGCGAACTAATCTATGGAAGAAACAGCTACTCCCAGGAGATCATATAAATAAATAGCCAACTAACACAAAAGTCTTGATTGGGCCATTGAGGCAACCATGATATCTATACCAAAACTAAAACAGGTATACATAAATACAATACATCAAATAACTCACAAGCTTCAACAAACCAACAACATAGGCCAGTATGGCCATAACGTAGATATACACCCCACACACTAGTTTGCAAGCCTCTAAGAGTAGTAAAGATTAGCGGGACAGGGCCCCAGCCTACCCAAAAAGATATATACAACAAAAGTTAACAAACCTCCCAACTCTGGTAGCTCCGGAGGAAAGGTTCTAGCCAACCAGATAAAACTCAATCCTGTTGCTGAGGAGGTCTACTCAGTAGTCTGTCAAGACCTGCATGCATGAATGCAACTCCCCCAAGGCAAAGCAATGGGGCGTTAGTACAAAATAATAGATAGAGTATGAAAGGCAATAGATTTTGATGAGGTATCCTGATATACTGGAATAATCTGATAAATAAATCAATGCTATGATATGTGTATTGACCTACTCGTAAATCTAAACTTATCAAAAATAATAAAACAACAACCTAACCAAGCCCCATAAGCTCGACAAGTACAAACAGCACACAAGACCACCCACTCAGGTCCCAATAAGCCCGAAAGGTGCCAATCAACCTATATACCCCTATCGGTAGTCCCCCAATCCCGTAGGTAGTCATCTAGCCCTCTTAGGCATTAATAAAACCCTGTAGGCAGCACATAGTTATCTTAGGCATCAACATAGCTTATAGACAACTCATAGCCCTCTTAGGCAACAACATGACCCTGTAGGAAGCACATAGCCTTCTTAGGCGTCAATATAGCCATGTAGGCAACTCATAGCTCCTCTAGGCATCAATATAGCCCTGTAGGCAACTCATAGCCCTTTTGAGGCATCCATATAGTCCTGTAGGCAAAACATAGCCCTTCTAGGCATAGATCAAATTCCTGCAGCTAACCACAATAGCCCCTAGGGCAACAAAAACAATTCAATCGCTAAAAGCAAACAATTTAGTTATAAGCAACCTATACAAATAGTCTCTAAGTCGTATCCAACATAGGGACGCTACAAACTTAATAAAATCCCGACAAGGGAGGATTATATCAACTCGAGCAGCCAACAATCAATAATCACGGCTACAAGTATATCAAAGATAACAACCAAAATGCATTGCTTCTAAGCTTTAAGGAAACATGCCATAATTATGGAATAGCCTTAACATACCTTTTTCGCTGAGCTCACGTGTCCTAATAACTTTAATCACAACCCATGTTGATACTACAACAAGGCAGGATCACAATCAACAGAAAAGAATAGAATATACAACGAAAATCCAACTAAAGATATGTATTTCCATCGCAAATTTCTATTTGCGACTTATCAAAGCTAGAGTCGATGAAAGAAGGGTCTTACCTTGATTATAAGTTGTAATACACCTCAAAATTTTAAAATATGATCAAACCCTTGGTGTCCACACACCAAAGTACCATATGCTAGGAAATCAAGAAAACAAATCATACCATGTTGACAAGCTCAACGCGTAGAACAACTTTTTGGCAAGGACTTAAGTCATGAAAATCAGTAACTTGGCTTGTCCTAGAAGTGGGTTTTGTAGGTTTTGTGAGTTTTCTGGTTCTTCACTGAGGAAAATGAAGTAAAATGAAGAAGAATCGAAGAAGATGAAATATATAAAGTTCCACCAACCTAGGGGACCCACCTCAACTGCCTGCTTGCGCAGTCGTGCAAAAATGTGAATATCTCTCCATTCTTAAGTCGTATGAACGAACAGGTTGATGCATTGGAAACTAGACTTGTAGACCTTTGATTTCATAGGTCGCGGGGACCATAACTCTTAATATATTGGGGAAAACGTCCGAGACATTTTATCCAAATTTCAGACAAATCATTAAAAACGGTAACTTTCGCCAACTTTTATTTTACCACTTGCCTAACTTCATAACTTGAGATACAACACTTGAACACTTAAAATATCACATAAAACATCATTCTTAATTTATTACTCACCCTCCTGGTCTTTCCACGAAGATACGAGTCAATTTATATGTTTAAAAAAGTCGGGGTGTTACGTTATTCATCCTTGGATTCATCCATCCATGGAGCCCCCCTATATTTCCTCCAATTGTGAAGACAAAACCTATTTCTTGCTAAGGTTTCTTCTTATGTTTTGGATATTGTGGAGTATGATTCCAATTGAGTGAATAGTACTGTTTATGATTGATTTTATATTGAATTATGTCATTATGAAGATATTATATGTTTTCCATGGTTAATCATAGTCTAATTGATGAAATTGTTATTATGTGCGTCTATGTCGTGAAAGGTGAAATTGAAGACTTAAAGATGATCTTCTAAAATTGATGAAGTCTATAGTAATTGTTCATGAATGGAAGCATGTAGACATGAATTGATTTAGATTATGGTATATATGATGGATCATGACTAGTAAAGTTGAAGATGAACCTTTATGATGAATTATGACTAGAATCACCTAATAATGAAGAATGTTACTAGAATGCCTTGAAACCTTGGTATGAAAGACGATGAGTATTGATGGTTAGGGCTTTGATAGTAAAGCTAAGATGATGAATTCAGAATGAACAAATGTATAAAGTGATAGAATCACTAGAAACATGGATTGGTTGTCAAGGACATCCACTCAAGGGTCATGAATTAACTAAGAACTTAATAAGCTATCTTGTGTGGTGTATGCCTAGCACCGAATGGATATTGAATTGAGATTGAAGCTTTTACCTAGTTGAGTCTGGCTTCCAAGATGGGAACTCTCACAAGTAGAATCCGGGTTTCCCACAAAGTATATCTCATGAGATGGAGTCCCTCACAAGTTGAGTCCAGGTTTCCTAGTAGAATCTTTGTATCCCATAACTACGTGCCTCGTAGAAAAGTTAGCTAGTGGGTCCAAATAAGCTAACAAACCAGTTCTACCCTAGGCAAGTAGACCAACCCTTCTCGGTGTGGGTAACTGTCACGACCTAGCAGTACCCTCTAGATGCGACACGACATACTCGATTCATAGTCATTCATTGCATTCGATAATGAAAATAGCATGGAATTAAAACCTTTTCTTTAATAAAACCAATAATCTAAAACTCATTTATAAAGCAGGGAAATACTAAAGTCTCACATAGCCATCTTAGACAAACTTTAAACAAGATAGGGACACGACCCTTTCTAATCGAAGTCTTAACAGTAGTCTTAAAACATGAAAGAACTAGAAGTATAATAAGTCTTTGTCCTCAATTTATGAGGGCATACCAAAAGATGTCTTGGAGGAACTCTACTCCAAGCTTCACAAGATAGAGTTAAATCACTTGCTAAGACCTACACCTGTAGTAAAACATAAAGAATATTTTGATTAGCATAGTTAAGTACTAATTATGATAGCCATCCAAAAACATGTTTAAAAAAGTCATTTGTTTGAAGGTCATGCTTTTATGCCATTTTGATAAAACTTCATGAATACTAATATAATAGGAATACTATTAAAACTTAACCAATATACAAGTCATTATTCACATTATAGCATATTCAACATACACACCATTACCTTTACCTTAGCCTTCCCCCTGAAATAACCCTCAAGCAACACTTAATGCAATGTATGGATAGCGTCCCATACCACCATCCATACCAAAGTATCACCTTAAGGTCACCAAAGGTGAACTCATCATACAAACTTTCCATCCTTACACAATAGTCATACAGGAGACATAAACATAAACTAAAACACAATCATCACATAAGGAACCTCACCTAAGACAACTCTAAGTCACACTTGTGCATTGTGTAAGTACCATCCCATAATACTACTCACACTAAATGCTCCATTGAAGTCAACATAGGCCAGGCACATTAATACTCAACAAGTCATAACAAGGAAGTAATACAATCCAAGTAAGGCATGCATCTTAACATTTAACATATAAGCATTTAAGTCACCATTCATTAGCTTCATTAAGAACACCTTTAATCATTAGACATAAGGTCAACACCTTAATTAACATCATCATAAGAGCCCATTCATTTCATTAACATTGTAAGGAACACACCATGACCCCTCTCAAAGCCTACTTGTGCAATGTATAGGTGGCATCCCATTCCACCACCCACACTAAGTAGTGCATACTTGAGAAGCCATAGTTCAATAACATTCATTGTGGGGGTAAGCCTTAACTGACATAGACAATGAGAGATAAACATGGAATCTCGGTGTCACCCTCACCGAATAAAGGGATTCCAACTTGCCTAAAGTAGGACTATCATTTTTATACCTTAAGTGGATCCACTAGCTAGACTTATGCTGGCACATAGTCTATGATATAGGGAAATTGCTACTGGATACCCCGCCTTAACTCATGGATGGGCATCCATCACAAGAGATTGCTACTAAGTACCCCGCCTCAACTCACGGAGGAGCACCCATCTCAATCCATATCCACTTGGCGCTTGGCATTAGTCCCCACAAAGTATTTGACATTCATTACATCAATTCATTAAGGGATAAGAGATTGTTACTAGGTGCTCCATCTCTACTCATGGATGAGTACCCATCCCAAACCCAACATTCATTCATTGGAAAGGTCATAGATTCAAAGAAGAGAATAGTATTTCACCTAACAATCCCATATTGTGAGAAAGTCTTTTCACAACATGTCTTTTCATTCATTAGAGTACAATTGAGAATATCCTTTCAATAGACTCAACATTCATTAACATTATCATAAAACTTCATTCATTTGTCATTCATGAGTGTGTGAGTATCTGAGAATAACCTTTCACATATAGCATTATGATTCATACCATTGCCTTCTAAACATGTTCATAACACATTCATAGTAATCACACACCTATAATTCTCATCATGATCACACACCAATCATTCATACTTTACCTTACAAGGCCGTGATGACAATATACAAAGTAAGTAAAAACCTCTAACTTTCAAGTGGATCAATAGCTCAAGAACAATTCTACTTCAACATATAATTGATCAATAACTTGCACTTTCAAGGCCATGAATTCTCAAATCACTAATATACAAACCAGTCACTACAATTAAGGCATATATAATGATACAATTCAATAACCCAAAGCAATTTAGACACAATTAATTCATAAACCTTCATAATCAAACATACGTCATAAAGGTACAATTTAGGAAAAGAGAGAATTCATGGGTTAATATAGTATTTTAATCATAAATCATCAATTAAAAACTAAAATAATCATAATTTGACATTAGAAACCCTTTGAAATCGTTTGATGAAAGATTCCATGAGATTGAGTAAAACCCTAGATTTTCATTGTTTGAAATCTCCTTTGAATTGGTTCCTTGAATGAAAAGTTAGACAAGGATGAAGACTACAATACCTTTCTATTGAATCCCCATGAAAATTAAGGAAGAAACACCTTGAAATCTCCCAAATCCAAGCTTCAATGGCTTCCTTCTTCTTCCTTGAGTTTTTGAGAAAGAATTTTTAAAAGGAGGAACTCTTTTGTTTTGATTTTGGTTTTGGGGTAATAAGGGCTAAATGACTACCTCGGAAATGGATCGTGAAGAGGACCTCGGCCCTTGGAGGCGCCCGTGGTCCTATAGGCAGTGTGTTCCCTTGCCTTGCCAAGCCCCAAGATGCTAAGGCATCTTCATGGCCACTTCTACAGGTTGTTGTCAAGGCCACTGACCGTGGAGTGGACCGTGATGTTTGGGGGCAGTAGCTCCCTAAACATTGCAACACTCCCACCAAGCTAAGGCCACCCCACGATCCTTCCCACGGCCCTTGGTCATGCCCACGAATTGTGAAGTGGCTAGTGATGTGGTGCCTTGGCTTGTCACCTTTTCTAAGCATATTGCCTTGCCACCATGGGTGGCACCATGGCTCATGGTGGCCACCACGGGTCGTGAAGACCATAGTGGTGATGTTAGGCAGTAGCTAGGTCTAGTTTTAGGTAGACTAGGTACCCAAACCATGGCCTACACCCAAGACCTTTAGCCCTTGCCCTTAACTCTTGATGTTAACCCACGCGTTTAGGCTCTAGATCAACCTATCATTTTATGGGTCATTACATTATCTCCCACTAAGAAACATTTGTCCTCGAATGACACTTTAAACACATTAAGGGAATACGACAAAAGACTAGCAGCCCATCATGCCTGCAACATTATTAACAGAGCATAAACATAGGAGGAAACATTAACTCCACATTACAAGGCTCAAAACACAAGAAGAAGGTAAGAACTACTTCTACAAACTCATTATGCACCAAAACAACTCATTTCTCATTTCAATAGTGTCACATACCACCATCCATACCAAAGTATCACCTTAAGGTCACCAAAGGTTAACTCATCATACAACTTTTCATTCTTTACACAATAGTCATTCAAGAGACATAAACATTACCTAAAACACAATCATCACATAAGGACCCTCACCTAAGACAACTCCAAGTCACACTTGTGCAATATTTAAGTAGCATCCCATACTACTACTTACACTAAGTGCTCATTCGAAGTCACCATAGGCGAGGCACATTCATACACAACAAGTTATAACAAGGAAGTAATAAAAATCAAGTAAGTTATGCATCATAACATTTAACATATAAGCAAGTTAGTCACCATTCATTAGCTTCATTAAGAGCAGCTTTAATCATCAGACATAAGATCAACACCTTCATTAACATCATCATATGAGCCCATTCATTTCATTAACATTGTAAGGAACACACCATGACCCCTCTCAAAGCCAACTTGTGCAATGTATAGGTGGCGTCCCATTCCACCACCCACACTAAGTAGTGCATCCTTGAGAAGCCATAGTTCATTAACATTCATTGTGGGGTTAAGCCTTAACTGACATAGACAAAGAGAGCTTAACACGGAATCCCGGTGTCACTCTCATCAGATAAAGGGATTCCTACTTGCCTAAGTTAGGACCATCATTTTATAGCTTAAGTGGATCCACTAGCTAGACCTATGTGGGCACGTAGTTTATGGGATAGGGAGATTGTTACTAGATACCCCACCTCAACTCACGAATGAGCATCCACCTCAAGACATTTTTACTAAAGGATAAGAGAATGTTACTAGGTACTATGCCTCTACTCATGGATGAGTACCCATCCCAAAGCCAACATTCATTCATTGGAAAGCTCATAGACTCAAAGATTAGAATAGCCTTTCACTTAGGAATCTCATATTGTGAGAAAGTCCTTTCACAACATGTCTTTTCATTCAGTAGAGTACAATTGAGAATAGCCTTTCAATAGACTCAACATTCATTAACATTATCATATAACTTAATTCATTAGTCATTAATGAGTGTGTACGTATGCGAGAATAGCCTTTCAGATATAGCATTATCATTCATACCATTGCCTTCTAAACATGTTCAGAACACATTCATAGTAATCACACACCTATAATTCTCATCATGATCAGACATTAATTATTCATACTTTGCCTTAAAAGGCCATGATCACAATATACAAAGTAAATAAACTCCTCCATCTTTCAAGTGGATCAATAGCTCAAGATCAATTCTACTTCAACATATAATGATCATAATTTGCCCTTTCAAGGTCATGAATTTTCAAATAACCAATATACCAATGATTCACTACAATTAATGCAGATATAACGATACAATTCAATAACCCAACGCAATTTAGACAGAATTTATTCATAAGCCTTCATTATCATGAAACCCACTCCATAAGGTACAATCATGGGTAATTTCAACATAAATCATAAATTAAACACTAAAAATATCATAATTTGACATTAGAAACCTTTTGAAATCAGTTGATGAAAGATCCCATGAGATTGAGTAAAACCCTAGATTTTCATTGTTTGAAATCTCCTTCGAATTCGCTCCTTGGATGAAAACTTATACAAGAATGAAGACTACCATACCTTGCTACTGAATCCCCAAGAAAATTGAGGAAGAAACACCTTGAAATTGCCCAAACCCAAGTTTCAATGGCTTCCTTCTACTTCCTTGAGTTTTCAAGAAAGAAATTTTGAAACGAGGAACTCTTTTGTTTTGATTTGGGTTTTGGGGTAATAAGGAGTAAATGACTTGTTAAAAGACTTAAAACCATATATAATAATGATATAAACAATTTAAAATCAACCCCACTTAATAATCCAAACAAAATTACTTAATTGCTCCATTTTTGGGCAGCCACATCCAGGCTCACGACCTCCCAAACGGATTGTGAAGAGGACCATGGCCCTTGGTGGTGCCCGTGGTCCTCTAGGCAGTGTGCTCCCTTGCCTTGCCAAGCCGCAAGATGCTAAGGAATCTTCACGGCCACTTCTACGGGTCGTGGTCAAGGCCACTGACCGTAGAGTGGTCCGTGAAGTTTGGAAGTAGTAGCTCCCTAAACATTTCAACACTCCCACAAAGCTAAGGCCACCCCATGAGCCTTCCCACGGCCCGTGGTTATGACCACAAGTCGTGAAGTGGCTCTTGAAGGGGCACCTTGGCTTGGCACCTTTTCTAAGCGTATTGCCTTGCCACCATGGGTGGCACCACGGCTCGTCAAAACCCTCGTTGTGATGTTAGGCAGTAGCAAGGCCTAGTTTTAGGTAGCCTAGGTTCCCAAAATATGGCGTACACCCAAACCTTTATCCCTTGCCCTTAACTATTGACGATAACCCTCGCATTAAGGCTCTAGATCAACTTATCATTTTACGGGTCGTTACACTAACATCGGATGGGATCATGTGAAAGTTCATGTGGTCCCATGTCGGTTAAGGCTATTTTGCCAACTAGTACAAGATTTTAATGGAACTAAGACATGCTTAAGAAAGAATATCTGAAGTGTTCCAACTTAATAATGAACCTAGACATGCTTAAGAAAGAATATCTTAAGTGTTCCAACTTAATAATGAACCTAGACATGCTTGAGAAATTATTTCATAGTGTTCAAAATTAAAGAAGAGGGACTAAAGAAGTATCTTCTAGTGTTCCAATGTCTTAAAAAAAGGGGGGGGGGGGGCTAGTCTCCAAATCAAGAAGTATGAGTATGAGGACCTAAAACTGGTACTTAGCATGGGTAGGATTATGGGGTCTTATTCATGCATTGCACAAGTATAATATAAGGTTATCCAACAAAGTGTTCTCTATTATGATGTATTAGATAGGATTGTGCTATAGTTGCCTTCCTTGTTATGTTTGGCTAAAGGTGTGAGATTTCATTGGTTATGAGAAGTAAGTTAAGGATGAAATCAAATATGGTAAGTATGTATGATGGCCTAAAGTGGTACTTAGTGTGAGTGGGATTATGGGGTCCTATTCATACATTGCACAAGTATGACTTGAAGCTACTTATCAAAGTTTAAGACTTGACTATGTATATGGACTATGATTATAATGACCAAAAGGGATACTTAGCGTGGATGGGATTATGGATCTTATACATGCCTTGCACAAGTATACTTTGAGGTTACTTGAGAAGTAATTCTCTTTCGATATGAAGTACTAAGGGTGGAATAATGCTTACATGATACTTATGTTGGAGACTTTGCTTATGATTTTGATATTGTGTCTTATGCTTATAGTTGAAGTTTTATGAAGTATTTGATTATGCTTGTGGATTATGTCTTATTTTTACTAACCCTTATGATATTATTCTTTTTTGATGTTATGCTAGCTATCATATTTAGTATTTTTGTACTAACACATACTTTGCCTACACTCTAATCAAATGTAGGGTTCAGAGATTTGAGTTCTATTCTTGGAGATGAGTTTTTGAAGTGCAAGGAGTTGAAGAGTTGGTGAGTCCTCATAGCTTTGAGGAAAAAGGCACCATTTCCTTTATGTTATTTATTTTCATGTTTTGAGACTATTGTATGGGCGGTGACCCAAGAATTCAAAGTGTAGTAAGACTTTCGCTTGTTTTTATAAAAGACTTTGATTTTATGGATAACGTTTTATAAATTTCCATAATTTTCTAGTATCTTATGTTATAATATGATAAAGTCTTGTATGAGACCCCTTCGGGGTCAAGTACGCCATGTTACATCTAGGGTGTACCCCTGGGTCATGACAAACTTGGTATTAGAGCACAAGGTTTAGAATGGTTTTAGGATTGTCTCAAACCACATCTAGTAGAGTCTTGTTCATAAATGTGAAGCGCGCCACATTCATGAATAGGAGGCTATTGGATGCTTAGTAAACTTCACTTTTTTATTCTCTAAGTAGTGCCATAGAGTTTAGCTCTAGTAGGTCCTGGTTCTAATTTGTGCCTGTTGATTTTCAGGGTATGGTTACAAGGTCAACTGATTGGAGAGATGAGGAAAGGAATGTGGGTCAAGAGGTTCCTCTCCAAGTTCCACACAAAGCTCCTCCTACAGCTCCAATTGACCCTATAGGGGATAATGTGACTCTTGTAGAGTTTAGGGCTACTATGTGATTGTTGGCTCAAACACGACGACTCAAGTTAATAGAGGGATGGTAGCTCTGGTGAACCCTAATGCAAATTTTGCAGCTTTAAGAGTAGAAGAGTTTTTAAGGATGAACCCTTCAGATTTTTATGGCTCCAAAATAGAGGAAGATCCTAAAGGTTTTATTGATGAGGTGTAGAAGGTGCTTGGTATCATGGGGTTCATTTCGGTAGAGAAAGCGGAGCTAGCTGCTTAGCAATTGAGAGATGTTGCACAATTATGGTATGAACAATGGAAAGACAATTGGCCTGTAGAAGTGGCCCCAATAGAGTGGGAAGGGTTCAAAGAAGCATTCCTTGATAGGTTCTTTCCCAAAGAGTTGAGGGAAGCTAAGTTGAGAAAGTTTATTAACCTTAGACAAGGTAAATTGAGTGTTAAGAAGTATGCCTTGAAATTTACCCTACTATCCAAGTATGCTCCATCCATGGTGGCGAATACGAGAGGTATGATGATTAGGTTTTTGACGGGAGTGTCCAATTTAGTTGAAGAAGAATATCGTACGGCAATGCTTCTTGGTAATATGGATATCTCTCGTCTTATGGTTTTCAAACAACAAATTGACGAGAAAAAACGTAAGAAAAAAAATAGGGAGGCAAAAGGGCCAGGACCGGTGATGATAACTTCTCCAATGATAAGTATGATGGGCAAGGTAGACCTAAGTTTGGAAAAAAGTATTTCGGTCAAGACTATTCCAACACTATTAGGTTTGACCAAGAGAAAGGTAGTGGTTCTCCATTACCTAAGCCTACTTGCACCAAGTGTGGGAGGAATCACCATGGTAAGTGCCTAGCCGGAAAGGAGGGTTGTTATGGGTGTGGAAAGAGTGGGCACAAAATGAGAGATTGCCTGGTTGTTAAGGCTAAAGGTAGGGAGGATAAGCAAGTAGCCTGTAGAAGTGTAGATGTGGAGCCTCAACAGAAGAATAGGTTCTATGTCCTCCAAGCCAAAAATGATCAAGTGTGACCTCTTAATGTGACTACCGGTATGTGTTTTATTCTTTATTTCATTCCGGTTGTAACACCCCATATCCTACGTGTATTAGTTCTATTTATATGATGCTTATAAATTTCCTGGTGGTATAGTTATGGACTTGGTTTCCTATGCGACTAGTGACAACAAAATAAGTTTAAAGTGAACTGCCTATAGATTTTGATGCAACCCGATTAAGTTGACGTCGATGGAAGTATTTAAACTTGAGATCATAAGGTGGTATTTGAGTCTAAATTTTAAAGTGACATAGTGTATATAGGTTTTAAGTTCAGTTAAAGGTATTAAGATCAAGAAATGGAATAAAATATTGAGGTGCTTGCTTGACTTAACTAAGCTAGTAGGTGCATCACCTACTTTGACTTATTGACCAGCCCAAAGTACCAAGTAGGTGCATCACCTACTAAGACTCTTTTGACCATGTTTTTGGGCCAAGTACACTACCCCTACTTGCATTAATCTAGCCCAAGTTGAATGGAAGAATGAGAGGAAAATGGATAGCCAAGGCCCAATCTTTCCAAGCCCAGAAGAAATAATTTGAATGGAAAAGTAGGTGCATCGCCTACTTAAATGTGTGGCCTAAATTAAAGACGCATGTTGGCTGCAAATGAAGTACATGAAAGGTGGCAAAAGAGAACCTAGTAAGGCCAAAAATCTTATACAAGTATCTCATTTTCCTCTTACCCAAAATTTTAAGCCCTCAAGTTCATATTTTTCTCTCTCTCAAGGTGAAACAGCCACCCAATGTTCCCACTAGGGTTCTAACCATTTTTCATCCTGTTTCATCCAAAGCAGCCACAAGATCTCCTTCTCTCCTCTATTGTTTCAAGTATATTGAACAGTTGTTCAAAGGGAGTAAACTAGAGATAGCTATATGTGTTGGCAGCCAAGATTTTGCCACTCACTTCCAAAGATTAAGGGAAGGTTACAAAAACAGCAATTGAAGAAGAATAACAGATTTAGATACCCAAGGTAAGGGCACTGCCACAACCTCTAATTATTATTTTATTTGAGAATTCTAGATTTACTTGTTTATTGCAACTCGTGGGATGGTGATTGAAAATCATACATTCAAGTCTTTTGATTATTTTTTAGTGTTGAGGACTGCTATTGTATTGATTTGTTTATGGGATGTCATGGATGTACTTAGAGAATGATTGCAGAGAGCTGTAGGGGGCAGATTTATAAGCTATGGTGATGCACTATTTAATTAATGTTTTGGTAAGCTCACTGCCCATTCCTTGGGAAGGTTGTTTCGTGTAAATAACTATAACAAACAAAATTTGTGAACGAAAATAATCAATTAGAAGGATTATAGGCTGGTTGTTTGGCTACTGTTTTGATGAGTCGAAATATCCTGAGCTGGTTGGTAAGCTACTAATATTAGCCTTAATGATTGGTTGTTGTAGATGAAGACTATGACGTTAAAGGACAGGTTGTCACTTCGTAAGCTATACGAATTGAGAATTGAAGTATGTAAGGCTATTCAATTTCCTATTTCTTTGGCATGAATCCAACACTTGTTTTACAAAGTAAGCTTTCTAAGTGAGTACTCTAATATGAGTTCATTACTAAATTTACATGCTTACTCTGCCACGTATATTAACATGCAAGGATTATATTGTTTCATCGTCAAAGTACCCTTGGCAAGTATTTCCCTTATACGAATTAAAATGATCCTAGAATACACGTGGTATATATATTTATATGTTGGATATACAACCTGCCCATATCTTGCCAACTTGCTTCAATTGTTTATTCATATTCATATATTCCCTTTTTGGGTTATTACTCCCATTGTGTTAGACTATAACGTTACCCTACAAGATCCCTACTGTCTCTATTGTACATTTTATATATGCTTATTTAGAATATGTATCCGTCCTTAAGTTGAATCTGCCCACGTTCCCCCTTGGTTCCACGTTCATGAATACCTTGTATTTGATATTAGTTAGCGAGTATTTGGCGATTCATATAGAGTTCAAATCTCTTGGCTGAATGTTAAATGTCTTCACTTGATATGTGCTTCAATTTAAGATGTCAGAATGCTTACTGAGTCATATAAGCTCCTAACTATTACACGTTCATGTCACATTTGCTTTCCATGTCATTGTTATTATCATAAGTCCATATTCATATGTCTTCTATTACTGGTCGTCAGTGCGAAAGAATATACTTAATATGTAAAGCATAATACAACCATATTGAAGCATGTGCTATACATAGAATTTTCGACATAAATAAACTAGCATAATGCCTTATCGAAAAGTGTGGCATAAAACTTTAGAGTTTATATTAACAGTTATGCGTTCTTATAAGACTCACCTTTGATTAGCATCATAAGATAAAAGAAAAGGGAAAGTAGAACCCCGATAGTTCGGCCTATGATTTTATGTGTCAGTTCCATATAACCAAAAATTGGGAGATACTATAGTAATTCTTGACTGTTAAGGCTTGGAAGGTAAGAACAAAAGGTGTAAACTCCATTTAAGTATTGTGGAAGGACTAGAATATGACATAAGATACTTAGGAATAGAAGATGGTAGAGATCCTAAATACCCCTCCTCATTCTAAACATCAACATAAGGATCTGAGATCATGTGGTCCCCTTATATGATCATAAGTCCAACCAGTATTTGTTCATTTGATATGTCATTTGCATGTCCTGTGTTTAGGAATATTTAATTCCTTATTTGTATGAGTTCTACTTGTTTATCCTTAGTGAATTATATGGTCAAGAAGGGGGTTTGCTTTACCATATTCTTATTTCATGAACCATATCCATTTAAGACGTCATGCAAGACTTGTCTATACGTGATTTAGGTTAGTCTATATCTTTTAGATAGTCCTATTTACCAAGGAAACTCTCGCAAGTATCCAAATGAAATTTCAAAGATAACCAAACTATCAGCTTAACCTATCATTCGAGGACGAATTATCATAAGGGGGGAAGATGTAACACCCCATATCCTACGTGTATTAGTTTTATTTATATGATTCTTATAAATTGCCTCCTAGTATAGTTATGAACTCGGTTTCCTATGCGACTAGTGATAATAGAATATGTTTAAGTGAACTGTTTGTAGATTTTGATGCGACCCGATTAAGTTGATATCGATGGAAGTATTTAAACTTGAGATCATAAGGAGGTATTTGAGTCTAAATATTAAATTGACATATTGTATATAAGTTTTAAGTTAAGTTAAAGGTATTAAGGTCTAGAAATGGAATAAAATATTGAGGTGCTTGCTTGACTTAACTATGCTAGTAGATGACAAGTAGATGCATCACCTACTTAGACTTATTGACCAGCCCAAAGAACCAAGTAGGTGCATCACCTACTAAGACTCTTTTGACCATGTTATTGGGCCAAGTACACTACACCTACTTGCATTAATCTGGCCCAAGTTGAATGGAACAATAAGAGGAAAATGGATAGCGAAGGCCCAATCTTTCCAATCCCAGAAGAAATAATTTGAATGGAAAAGTAGGTGCATCACCTACTTATATGTGTGGCCTAAATTAAAGACACATGTTGGCTGCAAATGAAGTACATGAAAGGTGGTAAAAGAGAACCTATTAAGGCCAAAAATCTAATACAAATATCTCATTTTCCTCTTATCCAAATTTTAAGCTCTCAAGTTCATATATTTCTCTCTTTCGAGGTGAAACAGCCACCCGATGTTCCCACTAGGGTTCTAACCATTTTTAATCCTGTTTCTTCCAAAGCATCGACAAGATCACCTTCTCTCCTCTATTGTTTCAAGTATATTGAACAGTTCTTCAAGGGGAGTGAACTACAGATAGCTATATGTGTTGGCAGCCAAGGTTCTGTCACTCTCTTCCAAAGATTAAGAGAAAGGTTACAAAAGTAGTAATTGAAGGAGAACAACAGATTTACATAACCAAGGTAAGGGCATTGCCACAACCTCTAATTATTAATTTTTTTGAGAATTCTAGACTTACTTTTTTATTGCAATTCGTGGGATGGTGATTGAAAACAATAAATTCAAGTCTTTTGATTATTTTTTAGTGTTAAGGACTGCTATTGTATTGATTTGTTTATGGGAGGTCATGGATATACTTAGAGAATGATTGTGGAACGCTTTAGGGGGCAGATTTATATGCTATGGTGATGAACCAATAAATTAAACTTTGTGTAAGCTCACTGCCCGTTCCATAGGAAGGTTGTTTCGTGTAAATAACTATAACGGAAAAAATTTGTGAAAGATAACAATCAATTAGAAGGATTATGGGCAGCTTGCTTGGCTACTATTTTTGATGAGTTGAAATATCCCGAGTTGGTTGGTAAGCTCCTAATAACCTTAATGATGGGTTGTTGTAGATGAAGACAATGAAGTTAAAGGACAGGTTGACACTTCGTAACCTATATGAATTGAGAATTGAAGTATGTAAGGCTATTCGATTTCCTATTTCTTTGGCATGAATCCAACACTTGTTTTACAAAGTAAGCTTTCTAAGTGAGTACTCTAATATGAGTTCATTACTAAATGCACATGCTTACTCTGCCACGTATATTAGCATACAAGGATTAAATTTGTTTCATCGTCAAAGTACCCTTGGCACGTATTCCCCTTATACATATCAAAATGATCCTAGATTACACGTGGTACATATATTTATATGTTGGATATACAACCTGCCCATATCTTGCCAACTTGCTACAATTGTTTATTTATATTCATAGATTCCCTTTTTGGGTTATTACTCCTATTGTGTTAGACTATAACGTTACCCTACAAGATCCCTACTGGCTCTATTGTACATTTTATATATGCTTATTTAGAATATGTATCCGTCCTTAAGTTGAATCTGCCCACGTTCTCCCTTGGTTCCATGTTCATGTATACGTTGTATTTGATATTAGTTAGCGAGTATTTGGCGATTCATATAGAGTTCAAATCTCTTGGCTGAATGTTAAATGTCTTCACTTGATATGTGCTTCAATTTAAGATGTCAGAATGCTTACTGAGTCATATAAGCTCCTAAGTATTACACGTTCATGTCACATTTGCTTTCCATGTCATTGTTATTATCGTAAGTCCATATTCATATGTCTTCTATTACTGGTCCATAGTTTCTAATCTCAACAATGATTATGACCACCAAAAGAACAATCTCAAAAGTGATAATGATCATCAAAGAATAATCTCAAAAGAGTTATGATCATCAAAAGAACAATCTCAAAAGAGTTATGAACATCAAAACATCAATCTCAAAGATTAAAGAATCTAAGTGAAGTAATCTGTATAATTATGGGTGGTAGCCCATGGGTAAATGCCTAGCATGGGTTGATCCCAATTTGTATAGAAGGGTGGCATCTCTGGGGCGAAACCCATGGGCCGATCCCGATTTGTGGAATTATGAGAACAACATCCCAGGGGTTAAAATGCCTAGCATGGGTCATCCTTTTCTACCACCGACCAGCTGGTCATTTTTATCATATGTCTTTTAAATATTATAATGCACAGAGAAGTAAAGAAAAGAATGTAACATACATGATTCCACAAGTATAAGCAGAGGTTGTCTCTAATCTTTATCTATTGGTATTTGGTTTCACTTGAGCTCTCATTTTACTTATGGTTGTATTATGCTTTGCATATTCAGTACATTTTTCGTAGTGACGTCCCCTATTGGGAATGCTCCATTTCATGCTGCAGGTACAGACAGGCACTCTACTAGTAGATCTCCCTAATAGAAACACATGATACTCAACAGTTGTGGGTGAGCACTAGGTTGATTCGGGGCTTTACCGACTTTTTACTATGCATATTTTCATAGTGGTACAGTCATGGATTCAGGTAGAGGCTTTGTGGACATTGTAAACCTGTCATTTCTATTCATAGTTTCACTTGCCACATGTATCAGTTCAGCTAGTTAATATGTCTTGTATATGAAGCTTCTCATTAGTAAATGTATCTGCATTGTAGTTTACTTTCTCATCATAGGTCACTTGTAAAGCATGTATTCATATGGTATGTGTTCCCCTAGTTTGGGGTGTGACACTGGTATTATTTGGTCTTTTGTGATGATATGTTAGACATTTAAGTTATCTTTAGTATGAATGATGTTTAGAAGAGTTTGCATAGGCTTACTCCCAAGGGGGAGATATGGCCATTATGTGTTTATGTGTGGCCATGATTTCATTATATGCATTTTCATGAAAAAGTTTAGGTCTTCATAGAAATGACTTATATGCATTATGGTACCTCATGTTATAGTGCATTAAGTAGAGCTGCATATAAAACTTCATGAACTGAATTAATGAGCATGTCTTAAGTTTGGAGTTGAAAGATTCCTCCTTGAATAAATGTTTTTTCGAGAGTAAATTGCATTTAGGCTCCATTAGTGTATATTGAGCATGTTTTAGTTTGGAGATGGTAGTTCCTCCTTGAAAATGATTAGATATAGAATTTCATGCATTTTGGGTTGTTAGAAGTAGTTCATACTCCCTTGTGTTGCATTCAATATGTATAGCTTGAAATTGAAGTTTTCTTCCTTTTCTTATGTGCATTAAGATAAGTTGCATGCATGATGGTCTGCTATTCTAGAGTTGTTTCCTTAAGAAGTATTTAGTCATTCGAGGACAAATGATCACAAGGGGTAGATATTGTAACACGCGAAAAACTAGTAGGTTAAACTGAAGCCTTACGTAAGGGTTCAAGAGCTTTGCATGGGGGTTAGAGTTTTAGAATGACTTCCCAAACATAGAATGAAGGTTTTAGGGTTATGGTGTGAAGGTATGACCCCCCAAGGACCAACCAAGGGTCCCTTAGTCGGACCCAAAACAGTCTATAAAATCTTCCAAAAAAGGGCCACCAACGAATGGAACTTACGCCCAGTAGCTGGACCCACGCCCCATGGGAAAGGTTCGTGGGTCGTGACCCCAATTTTAGAATTGTAGGACACCACCAACGGAGGTGCAGCATGCTCCGTGGACTCACCCACGGTCTGTGGGTTGGGGCAGTGTTTGTGTTAAGTTGTCCTAAGTTGGGGACTTAGAAAATATTCTAGAATTAGTTAGTTGTTAAGTAGGGTCATTTAATTAGTAATTAGGCCACCTATATAAAGCTAGTAGACCCTTAATTAGATGATTTAAAAATCATTATTTTAGATTCACCAAAGAACCCAAATTCCCTCAAGAAATTCTCTTTTTAGGAATCAAAGAAGAAGAAGAGAAGCAATCCAGGTCAAAATCCTCCATTGTTGCAAGCATTATGAGGTCTTTATAATCAAGGTATTATATTTTATTCGTTCTTCAATTCTTCCATCCTTGGAGCCCCCTAGATTTCCAATTGTGAAGACAAAACCCAATTCTAGCTAGGGTTTCTTCCTATGTTATGGATAGTGTTGCGTATGATTCCAACTGAGTGGATAGTACTTGTTTATGATTGATTTAGCATTGAATTATGTTATTATGAAGATATTATGTGTTTTCCATGGTTAACCCTAGTCTAATTGATGAAATTGTTATTATGTGGGTTTATGCCATGAAAGGTGAAATTGAATATTTAGATATGATCTTCCAAAATTGATGATGTTTATAGTAATTGTTCGTGAATGGAAGCTTGTAGACATGAATTGATTTATATTATGGTATATATGATGGATAATGACTAGTAAAGTTTAACATGAACCTTTATGATGAATTATGACTACAATCACCTAATAATGAAGAATGTGAGTAGAATGCCTTGAAACCTACGTATGAAAGATGATGGCAATAGGTAAAGCTTTGAGAGTAAGGCTTGTAGTTAGTATTGATGGTTAGGGCTTTGAGAGTAAAGCTATGATGATAAATTAAGAATGATCAAATGTCTAAGGTGATAGAATCACTAGAAACATAGATTGGTTGTCAAGGACATCCCTCCAAGTGTCATGAATTAATTAAGAACTTAATAAGCTATCTTTTGGGATGTATGCCTAGCACCGAGTGGATATTGAATTGAGATGGAAGTATTTACCTAGTTGAGTCTGTCTTCCAAGATGGGAACTCTGAATAGTAGAGTCTGGGTTCCCCTCAAAGTATATCTCATGAGATGTAGTCCCTCACAAGTTGAGTCTATGTTTCCTAGTAGAATCTTTGTATCCCATAACTACGTGCCTCGTAGGAAAGTTAGCTCATGGGTCATACTAAGCTAACAAACCGATTCTACCCTAGCCAAGTAGGCCAACGCTTCTCGGTGTGGGTAACATTGGAGGGGATTATGTGAAAGCTCTTGTGGTCCCATGTCGATTAAGGCTATTTTCCCAACTAGTACAAGATTTTTATGGGACTAAGACATGCTTAAGAAAGAGTATCTCAACTGTTCCAACTTAATAATGAACTTATACATGCTTGATTAAGTATATCATAGTGTTCAAAATTAAAGAAGAGGGATGAAGATGTGCTTACTGAAGTATCTTCTAGGGTTCCAATGTCTTAAGAAGGGGGGGGGAGGGGGGCTAGTCTCCAAATCAAGAAGTATGCGTATGTGGACATAAAAGTGGTACTTAGCATTGGTAGGATTATGGGGTCTTTTTCATGAATTTTACAAGTATAACTTAAGGTTATCCAAAAAAGGGTTCTCTTATATGATGTATGTTTAGATAGGATTGTGCTATAGTTATCTTCATTGTAATGTTTGACTAAAGGTGGGAGATTCCCTTGGTTATGAGAAGTAAGTTAAGGATGAGGTCAAATATGGTAAGTATATATGATGGCCTAAGGTGGTACTTAGTGTGAGTGGGATTATGGGGTCTTACCCATACATTGCACAAGTATGACTTGAAGCTACTTATGAAAGTCTATGACTATATATATGGACTATGTTTATGATGACCAAAGGGGACACTTAGCTTGGATGGGATTATGGGGTATTATCCATGCCTTGCACAAGTATGCTTTGAGGTTACTTGAGAAGTAGTTCTCTTATGATATGGACTAATGGTGGAATAATTCTTACATGATGCTCATGTTGGAGACTTTGCGTATTATTTCGATATTGTCTCTTATGCTTATAGTTGATATTTCATGAAGTATTCTACTATACTTGTGGATTATGTCTTATGTTGAGGAACCCTTATGATATTATGTTCCTGTGATGTTATGCTAGCTACCATATTAAGTACTTTTGTACTAACGCATACTTTGCCTACATTCTAATCAAATGTACGGTTCGGAGATTTGATTTCTATTCTTGGAGATATGTTTCTAGAAGTGCAAGGAGTTGAAGAATTGGTGAGTCGTCATAGCTTTGAGGATAAAGCCACCATTTCCTTTATATCTTTTATTTTCATGTTTTGAGACTATTGTATGGGTTGTCACCCACGAGTATTCAAAGTGTATTTGATGGTTTTGAGACAAAGTGTAGTAAGACTTCCGCTTGCTTTTATAAAAGACTTCGATTGAATGGATAAAGTTTTGAAAATTTTTGTACTTTTCTAGTATCTTATATTATGATATGCTAAAGGCTTGTATGAGACCCCTTCAGGGTCAAGTACGCCATGTTACATCTAGGGTTTACCCCTGGCTTGTGACAAATCAATTGAAGCATAACATATTTGCAAACAATCTATACCAAGGATAACATCGAAATCTAATGCATCAAGCTCTAAAAGATCAACATGCGTGAGTAAATGGGATAAGAAGATGGGAAACTTTCTATGTACTCTCTTAGCCGCAATAGATTTACCAACAGAATTAGAGATCGAAACAAAATCTAGCAACACATACTTGGAAAATCAAACATCAAAGCCAAATATGGCATCAAAAAAGGCAAGGTAACACCGTGGTCAAGTAAAGCGTAAACACCAAGATGAGAGACTTTCAACATAATGGTAACAACATTGAAAGAAACCTCTTGCTCATGACGAGTCTAAAGTGAATAGAATTATTTTTTCTTTGGGACACTTGAACCTGACCACTAGGTGGAGCTTTCTTGCATTCTCTCCCCTTAGCCATAAGCGATGGGAAATATCTTATGTTGTGACCACTCTTACCAAAATTGAAGCAAACATTTGTACCAGCTAAGCATTTACCCTTATTCTTCTTTCCACATTAAGCACAAGTAGATAATGAAAATCCACTACAATTCCCTACATGAGGCTTAGGATTAGAAATCCTATCTTTGTTAAATCTAGGAGAATTATTTAAGGAACGTTGACCGGAAAACCTTCGTCGAAACATAGAACGACCATGTCTATCCGACCGTGAATGTGAGAAGTCACCATCATCGGTAATTTTCTTCTTTGTTTCCCTAGATCTTTCCTTCAGATTCTTCTCTTCTCTTTGTTGAGCATGCCACAATAGAATATAAATATCCATATCATGATAAGCATGGTGGTATGATATTCCTTAACTACCATCTCGGACAGTCACGAAACAAAATTACTCATTCTTATCCTATGTGAGCTATAACATGATCCCTCGGTGTCTCCCACACCAAAAAAGGTTGTCTTACATGCCAAGGTAGAACCATGAACTTAAAGCTTATGTGGATCCACTAGCTAACAAACCTATAGGGGCACATAGTTAAGGGATAAGGAAATTGCTACTAGAAACCGGACCTACTCGGGAGAGATTCCATCTCATGATCAATAACATCTCGGTACTAAGCGTAACTCTCATGGAATAGTCATTTCTTACTTGAATTCATTATTCATGGAAAGGTGCCCTTTGACAACCAATCAAAGCTAGTTCATTAGGATAGCTCCTTATCTTTGACTCAATTAGATGAGAAATCCTTTCAACCTAAAAATCTTTTATATGTGAGAAAACCTTTCACATCATGCTATTATGTGTTTATGAGAATATCCTTTCATAACACAACATCATCATTGTTACTTTACTCTCAAAACACACCTTGAAACATTTGCATAGATTTCATAAGAAAATGCATAAGTCCATAATTTACCTCTTGAGGTTCAAAACCCACTTTCAATCATCAACACTTAGAAAACATGGGTTAGATATGAATTTATCATAAATACATGTAAATCTTGTAATACATGCTTAATTTCATAAAACTCTTCCTTGGGGATTACATGGGTTCATGGGGAAAATTATCATAAACTTATTGTAATTCATTAATTGATGCATAAGAGATCACAATTCAATAATTTAAGCCAACATTAAAGAGAACTCATGATAATTGAAGAAAACCCTAATTCAATTGGGGAAAATTCTAATTTTTGAAATTGAGGAATTTGGGAACTCCATCGATGAAAACTAGCATACCTCAAATCCTAAAGCTTAACTTCTATTGAGGAATTTATGACCTTGATCCTAGCTTGAATCATTTCTTCTTCTTCAAGTTTCTAGAGAGAATATTTTGGGGAGGAAGAACTTCAATTTTCTTTTGGGTTCTTGAAATAATGACTTGAATGAGTGAGTTTTGTTGTTAAAATGACTTATGTAGGAGTCCTAGTCTTAGGCAAAAATGACATATTATTAATCTAATTAAAATCGGAAAAGACCATTAAGCCCCTAACTTATAGTGATCTGCCTCCTCTTCACGTGAGGCCCCACGAGTCGTGGTGCCTACCACGAGATGGGGTTCCTCTAGTGGTCATGAACCAGTGGGTTGTCAGCCACCTCTCTACCTGTTATAGTCTAAGTGACCTTCACAACCCCTCCCACGGCCCAACATGGCCTTCACGAGCTGTCAAGTGGCTCGTGGGGAGGAGGCTGTTTTGGGGCAGTTTAACCTAGAAACTTCCTAGCCGTCCTTAAGCTTCACCACTACCCGTGGTCCCCACCACTAGCCATCAATGTGGTCGTGGGAAGGTGGGCAGTGCTTGATGAAGGTTAGGCAGCCCAAGCCTTCTTCCTTGGCTCTTGCCCTCTCACTTATCCCTAGTGTAGACTACTAGATTTTTGAGGTGTTACAAAAAGCAACCTTAAAATTTTCCCAAGCAAGAGGATCCGCATCAACCATCCTCTCTTCCCTCCTTTGTTTGGACCACGCTTGAGCAACACCTTTAATTTGAGAAGCGGCAAACTCCGCCTTATCTACCGGCTTCACTCCCATGATCATCAAGACCTTATACACTTCATCAATGAACTCATAAGGATCTTCCTCAACCTTAGAACCATGAAACTCTAGAAGATTCATTCTAGTGACGTCCCTCAGTATAGTGGATCCACGAAGCAATAAGGATTTCTCTAAAAAGTATGATGTTTTACCCATGTTTACACATGGTTTATGAGGATTTTGAGTTTTCTGAACTCATCCTCATATCAGTTCTCAATACTACTCCCAATAATATATATACTCTTGATCAAATGTATAAACCATATTATTTCTTTGTTTTGAGGTAATTACTCAAAATATCCTCTTAAAAGAGGTAATACTTCTTAAATATCTATGAACTCATAATTCATTTATAAAACAAGGTTTTTCTATGCTCAATGTAAAACATGATACATTTAGGAATACTTAGTTCCCTTTTACTCTTGCACAAATCTTGGTTAAAATCCTTTCTCAAACATCTCTTTATTTTCTCAAAACTCAGTTTAAAATAATTATGTTTCGTTTAAAAAATTCTCAGTAAGAACTCAATGAATACTCAAGAATAGGGTTAGTGCTGAAAAATAGACATGAATAATCAACTCAATAATCTCAATACACAATATACGACAATTCAATAATTGGGAATAGAAATTCAAATACGATGAACTCATAAATCAGAACTCAACATCAACTTATCTAAAGAATACTCATATATGCGGATAAAACACTATATTAATTTTCATTGATTGGAAAGTAGATGTAGGGTGTGAGGAAGAACTAGTCCAATACTATGATAGCCTTACAAACCTGATTATGAAGCTTTTAGACTGAAAACTTTTGTGGAAATTTAATTTGATTTATCAAGCCTTAGTAAGAACACTACCTTTCATCGATGAAACCACTGGTCTTGGAATCTTGGTGCTTGATATTGATACAATAAATTCTTGTATGGAGTTTCTAAAGTGGAAGAACTTGGGAAAACCTTGGGTTGAACGCTTCTCTTTGTATCTTGAATTTTTTGGCATGAACGTTTTAGGGTTCTTGATGGAGAAGAGGAACCCTAGGTGAGTTTCAAGAGGATTTCTAGATATTTAAAAGTTTAGATTGATTATTTTGAGAGAAAAACAAGTTAGTTGGGTGATATATTTAGTTAAAACACTCAAAAACTATTTTGAATAGCCTTTAAAATCTTGGAAAGAACCAAAATAACCCTAGAACACCTGCAGTAAGTTGCTGAAAATACTTCACATAAATCCTTCATTGAAGGGTCTACAGTTCATCAAATTTCCACCATCTGAATGTCCATTCGTAGAGCATGGATTGTGTGACAAGGCTTCACTAAAAGGGACATAATCTTTTACTCCATAATCAAAATAAGGCAAACTTGGTGGCGTTGGAAAGAGGATTCATAGGCCTTCAATCTGATAGATATGGTCATTTGAAGTTGACCTACGTAGAATCTTATATTGAAATTCAATTGGTAAGAAAGGAACAGAGGTCGTGGACCTCCTTGAAACCAATTTAAAGGGACAGTGATTGTAGTCAGTAAAAAAACTCAATGGAGTATCGGGGTTGAATCCAACAGTGAATGGTATATAGTGAAGAATTCCTATCAATAAATTTGGACTTTAAGATCACTCATTTGAAATAGTATGAACAATTGGGTGGATAATTCACCCATTTAATATAAAGATTTGGTTATCAGTTATCGCAATTAAACTAAATTATCAAAGAATTCAACAGTTAACAAGCAATCTAGGGGTGTGGTTTCATGATCAAAAGTACACCCTAGACGTGACATGGCATATAAGACCCCAGAGGTCCTACACAAATCACTTAGCATACGTCATATAAGATAATAGAAAATCAAAGAATATAAAAGATAGTTTTTAAATCATAAGAGATAACAAAGTGTAGCGGAAGTCTAACATAGTCTCATAGCCATCTATTATTACGAGTTATTGGAATCTAACCCATTAATCACATACAAAATCTGAAATGAAAATATACGAAAGGAATAAAAGAGTCCCGGTCATTGGAACATAAGGACTCACCAATCTTCAAAGCTCAATATGGGATCGCTATTCACAAGTGTGCGGACTAAAAGTGTATAACCCTGCATTAGTAAAACAATGTAGGCAAGAGTATGCATTAATACATAGAATATACCAAATATGATAGCAACACATATAAGTTATGAAATCATGTTTTAAAGGGCTTTACTTGACATGCAATGACCAAGCTAAACCACAAGATAAAAGGTTAGAAAACATACATCTTAATCATGGTCAATGCAAGCTAACATCTTTAGATCACTTTTGAGACACTTCTAGAAGTAACCTTTGTTAATTATTGTGGGAGTTTGTCATTAACCTACATAGACCATGTGAGCTATAACATTGAATCTGGTTTCTATCCTGGAGCGAAATGAGATGTCCTCACTTGCCAAAGAAAGAACATAAACTTCTAGCTTAAGTTGATCCACTAGCTAATGTCTATCGAAGATGAACCTATAGTGGCACAAAGTTATGGGATAGGGAGATTGCTTTTAAAAATCTGTTCTCTCCTATGGGAGAGCTACCATCTCAATATCCTCCCGGTGCTAAGCATAAATTCCATTGTATGACTTATCTTAACTTATCTTATCATTATGAGACATGGGTAATCGCCACTTGTCTTATCATTAGATGGGATCCCAAATTTTGATTAATCTTAGGTGAGAAATCATTCCGACCTTATGAATCCTTTATGTGAGAAAATCCTTTAATAATTATCCTTTCATGTGTTTGTGAGAAATTCTTTCACAACAACCACAACAACATTGATGCTTCACTCTCAAAGAAAATATTAAATCATTTACATCAATTTCAGAATGAACATGCATATCTTTATAAATTTGACTTTCATAGTTCAAAAGCTTCTTCATATGATCAAAGTCTAGAAATCATATATTTCACATGGGTTCCTTCGGGTTCAACTTAAAATCATCCATTAAAAGACATAAAACAATTAATTATACCATAATTGAAAAGAACCCATAAGATTTTGTAAACCCCTAGCTTACATTGGAGATTCAACCTTGTAAAAATCGGCGCATTTAGGAACCCTATAGAGGAAAGGACTCCATAGGTAAATACTATCATACCTTGATACCAAAAGCTCATAATAAATGGTCAATTTGGAGACTTTTTCTAGAAACCCTAGCCTTCTTCTTCATAAGAAAAAGAGATATTTGTAAGGATGAACTTGATCAACATTTAGGAATTTGGAAGAATGAATTGAATTAGATAATATTGGGGGTCAAAATCATTATATAGGGCTTCAGATAGAAAGAAAAACGCCATAGTATAGGGTTAAAAATGATTGGGTAAAAGACCAAAAAGCCCTTAAACATAACTATCAGACCTCGACCAACGGTTGGACTTATGGTTTGTATGTCCAACTGAACCTTCATATCCATTCGTCGAGGGGGTTCTGGGAATTTACTTTTGGACCTCCATTGACGATTGTAAGGCATAGTTTGTTAGTCTACTAAAAGACCGTACATTCCAATCGTAGATCCCAACGTTGACCCTCAAAATTTCACCAAATTTGGGACTCTCCTACCAGACATACCTACAACTCGCACATTAAACAATGGACCATCTTAGTGAACCATTAAAAAGTACTGGGACTTGATATTTTAGAAATATTTAACTTTCCACCTATGGTTCCACCTACGGCCCATAAATCAACCCACAGACCGTCGGTGGTTCAGTCAGTACGGGCACTAGTCCTAAGAAAACCTACAAAGTTTTACTTCATTTTATTTCTGAGGTGTAACATGTGGAGTTTGGAAATCAATGTCACACAGGGGTAATTGTGTTGCTCTATAGTAATGAACATTCATGCATAGGCTAAGTCATCTTTATTGACGCTTATAGTCTTTCGATCTCAAAACATCAATGCATAAAATTTTCTTTAGGTCTCATCTAAATTCAAACCTAAACAACTCTATACCTTACCTTATTCTTTATTCGAAGAACAAGGCAAATATATCCTACCCATAACCTCTATTTCAAGCAAGTAACAAACATCAAAAATAAATTTCTAGTATCAGACTAGTTACACACTCCAAATCTCTTCTGAGCATCAACAAGATAGTGGAAGTGGGAATTAAGTTTGCAACATTAACCCATAAATTAAACAAACTCATACTAATTAGACCAAATTCATGTTTGAACAGTAGCAAAACAGAGCACAACACAATACCCATTATATTACATCAACACCCAACCTCATAATTACATCCCTAGATCTTGGAGTTTTATCCACCCATCACAAAAAGTAAAGAGATTATACCTTTCATTCAAGAAACAATGGGTATCATGAAATTAAGCAATTACAAGTAAACCAAATTTGGATTCAACTTCAATTTATTAATTTCAAGAACAAAATTGTAAAACCCCAAAAGCTAGAAAATTGCTCTTTAAAGGTAAAGTGTTCTCTCTCTCAACTCTTCACAAACTATAATATGATATTCTCTAAGATCTAATCTAATCTGATATAATTCGATATCTACATTCTCTCTCCTTTGGTCCATTTGTAATTGCCAAAATTTAGGCAAAAAATCTAATATGTGACTCAATTGGCGACATTAGTGGGGTTCGCCGAACTTGCCTATTGCTTCTCAGCTTGCGTTTTGATGCTCTAGGTTTCAGGTGTTTGAACCTCAGTTGGCGAACTCGGTGAGTAAGCCTTTCACATACGGCAAACCGCTGAGTAATACCTTTGCTCACCTTTCGAGCATACAATCTTTTTTATTTACCCTTTTTTTTTGGCGATGTTCATCAAGGCCGCCTTTCTCATTCGGTACATCACCTTCTCCACTGGAGTCCGCCAACCTTATTTGATAGATTGCACAAGTGCTATGCACTATCATTTTCGGTAAGGTCATGCTCAATTGACGATTCAGTCTTCTTGTTAAGCGATCAACAATGTATAGTTTACACTTCTTTTTGCATTTTTGGCCATTCTTTCAAACATCAATCCTTTCCTTGTCCTATTTCCTTCATAGCTACAAGTCATCAACATTATCATAATACGACAAAATTAGGCATTTAGGACACTAATTATTGAGCTAAATAGAACTTAAATGAGTGTAAATATGCCACTCATGAACACCCCGCAACTTAAAATTTTGCTTGTCCTCAAGTTAATAAAGAGCACAACAAGCACAAGAAGGGTGTCTACAACAGTACTCAATGAGAGCTAACATGCAAGTTTCATAGCAGGACTACTCTCAATAACATCCTACCCTCAATCATGCTCAAAAAGCTTTAACTGGAGACTAGTTGGTCTCAACACAAGCTCAAGGTCACTTTAGCTTCTTGTCTAATGCAAGAACATGTTTCAACAAATGCATTCAAGAGCCCTCACATCAAGAACGATTCCATGCTCTCACAAAGAAAGTTAACAAAGTTATAAATAATTAATGAAACTCTCAATCTATCAAAAGAGAAACACATGCAAGCTTTGTCCTATAGGTTTTCCCATATTTTTCAATCATCACATAACCTTGTTGCGCAGGATTTCAAAGCTCTTTTAGGCTTGTAATGGGTTGAGGGTTAAGGTAAGGGCAATTTGGATTGGTGACCTTACCTTTTCGAAGCATTATTTCAATCATCAGCACATCTCCTCAAGTTCTTTTCCTTCTTTTTCATTTGAGAACTCAAACTTTGACTTGTCACTCAATTTATTTGGAATCCTCTTTATTTGATTCACGTCACTTTTTCATTTTTCTAAAGCATTTCCATCCCGATGATTTTTTTTATAAGGAGGGGTTCCTTATTTTTGTAACAACTTTTGACATTGAGTCTTATTTTATCTTTCTTTGCCCATCACTTGGCTTTCATTTTCACTATATTTCCAAACCCCCAACAAAGGATTTTGGCATAACTTGCCTATCCAAATATACAATGCTTCAAAAATGATTTTTGGTGATAAGGTATGGACAATTTGGTTCAAGAGACTCTCTTTTGGTTTTGGTTCAAGAGACTTTCTTTTGGTTTTGGTTCAAGAGACTTACTTTTGGTTTTTGCCAAAAAATAAGTTAGGATCAAATGGTGCAAAAAGGGACACACACCCTCACAAGATAGTCACAAAGAATTGTGGACAATTGGGCTCTCTCTTTGAATGGTTGCCCAAGATTATGTCTTGCATTCACCAAGATTTAAATAATTTGACTAACAAGGCAAACTCTAGGACTCCACATACATGCCTTCAAGTAAGACGTCACCACACATGGCACTTTGAAATACACCATGCTCATCATGAGTACTATTCAAGACATCGCTATTGAACACAATAGATCGTCTATTTTTATCAATGAAAACTCCAAGAATTTCACGATTTTAAACTCATGGGGGGTTGAAAAATCAAGAACAAAATAAAAAAAAGACACACTTTTACAAAAATAACACTATTATATAAACGAAAATGAAGAAATTATTCAAAACTTAAAATAATAAAATGCAATAAAAAAGAGGAATATTGGCCTAAAGGTCCTCAAGCCGCACAAAAAATAAGGCAGTGCCCTTAGGCAATGGAAACAAAAGTATGAGATGAGAATAAAGGGCCCCACTGACTGGTTATGCCTTTAGAGCACTCTCATCTAGAGTCTCGGGTAAGAAAGCCTCAAGAGAGGCATCAATTCCCTACAATAGGATCATTCGAGGCGGCAATGAAGGCTCAACTGATGCATCAATGCCCGTCTCAACAATCAGAGGGATAGGGGAGTTTGAAATGACTCCACAAGTTCCACCTGATGATGTCTCCAGAAGCGATCGCTCCAATGTTGCTAGAGGAATTACCTCATCAGTCCCCTGCATCTCCACCAAGGTCTGAGCAATCCCATGCTCCTCTATTCTTAACTTGTCCTCGTCTGTCTCCTTGGCCAACTCATCCTCGGCCCTTATACTATCATCATCAACAATACCAACACCTGCAGCTATCTCAGGCTTCTCACTAGGAAAAGACTTAGTACTAGGCATCTCAATCATAGAGGCAGGTGCATATGGTTGGGGAACCTCACCCCAAAGCAAGGATATGTTCATAGACTGCACCTGGACCATCTCTGTTTGTAAGGTAGCAAGCTTGTCCTTCATTGTGTCTAGTGCACCAAAGCTACCCTCTTCCTTCTCCTTGACCTCTAATCTTGTTGTGAGGTTATCCAACATCACATTATCAATCTCAATAAATCCCTCACACTTGACCAGTCTATATATAAAAAGAGATAGAGCCTTTTCAATAGCTCGGTTGATGATCTTGGGAAAGTCCATCTCAACCTAGGAAGGTCTAACATCTGCCGACCGGAAAAGACTACCCATCTGGTCAATCAAGGCCTGGGTCAATAGGGGAAATAGGAGAAGGGGAAGGTCTCACAACAGCAATAATAGTAGCAGATACAAATGCAATAGAGGCAGCAGTAGAGGAAGGTGCATAAAAAGGTTTATAAATATGTGTCTACTCCATAGAAGAAGCGTGTATGTTAGCCTTAGCTACTAGTGTGGTGGGATCAACCATGGGTGTCAAGTTTGGTTGTGGCGGATTACTCCGAGCCGCATCATCCTACAAACACTCAACCTCAATCCATCTAATTTCACTACATAAAGTTAGTGTGAACCTCACATCTACAAATTCTCTAAAAGGGACTCATGCTCTGTTATTCAACTGTGTAATCATTATCGTAAATGGGATTGTAGTCTTCTCCTGCCTAGCAGCTCTAATTAAAATCTCATCAATTATAAATGCACACACATGTATGTGCTCTCTTCGACGATTGTGCCTACCAAGACTGCCTTGTCATGGTGAAGGACAGACTCCTTCTATGATGACATTATGTTTCTGCTAATGAAGCAACAACAGTATCTCACCACAACATTTAAGTCTTTCTTCTCGATTAGGGTACCATCAACCATCTGAGGCGAGAAGAATAAGAAATCTAGGGAGCTAGCAGCCTTTTCAGGGAGTCCAAATCGTGATGCATCTAGAGTGAGTACAAATCCGACTTAAATGTCGAAATTCTCAGTGCAGTGTTACTAGCTCCAACATTGCGTCAAACTTTCTTGCCACACACATCCACTTCTTCAAGTGGCATCCAAACATATCTATTCCACTTCTTTCAAAGGGCCTGGGCATATGCAGTGTATAACTGCCGCACCCAACTAGGAATGTAGAGGTTTCTTGGCTTTGTGAACTCCTCGACCTTGTCAAACAGAATGGTGTCTCAGATAGTTGGGTAGTCACTCATGACTCCATCTATGGAGTAATGTCTGACCTAAAGAATGGTAATCTCTGTAGTAGTTTGGATCCTATTAAGAACTCTTGGAGCGATAATTGCGAGGACTATAAAAGTGGGTGCTTGTATAGAGAACAGTTACACCAATTTGGATCTAATCTCAGTCCTCTTACTCAATACCTCCCTTTTGGGTTGTACCCATTCTTTGGTAGACAATTATAGGGCAGTAGATTGTTGACGTCAGGGATCCTCTGAAGTCTTGTTAATAGATAGGCCCTTGTGTTTCAATAGATGAGGAGGAGGATAATCATTGTCCGACTTACTATCGGATCTAATCTCAATCCTCTTCCTCAATACCCCCTTATTAGGTTGTACATATTCTTTGGTAGACAATTGTGGGGCAGTGGATCGTTAACGTCTGGGAGCCTCTGAAGTGGTCGAGACTCTCTATCTAACTCAGTATCGGATGTAACCACTTTCTTACCCTATATTCATGCCATTTCCTACAAAGCACACATTCAAATGTAGGTTTTGTGAAGGTTAGTTGAAATCAAACTCAAATTGAATAAAAATTCATAAAGATTCCTGAGGCTCGCTTATCAGAAAGGAGGATCACCAAACAGGATTGGTGATCTCATTGGACAATAGAAAATATCCTAAGGTTCATCCATAAAAATATGATTCAATGTCAACTTGGTGATTTGTCGAGTCGGTTTTGGAGGGCTGAGACAAGTCCCCCAAATATGATAGTCCAAATCAAAAAGACACGGGCATCAAGGGCGATATCCTCCCATTCGGTGAATCGGCAATGGGATTCGGCAACTAAGACAAGCCCGTCGAATGGGACAGTACCCAAGGTAATATATATATGTGAAAGATGGCAAACTAGGGCATACTCAGTAGTTCGCCTAACCTACTATGCGAGTTAAGACAAGCCCGTTGAATAGGAAGTGTTCAGCCCAGTGCCTAATTTTCACAGCTAATGATAAAGATTAAATCACCCTCCAAAACCAATTATAAGAGTAAATGAACATAGTTAGTAATAAACCGAACGAAGAGTCGGGGTCAAATCCCACAGGGAGTTGTATATCGTAGAATATTCCTTATTAAGAAACTCATACTTTCATTTAGCTCATTTGCAATAGTAAGAATAATTTGGTGGATGGCACCATAAAAAAATGTCTTGTTTTCTTTTTCAAAAGGAATCTCCACATTTTTCTGATATGATGAATGAGGATGCATGCATCACACCATATATATATAGCATGGAGCCAATTATCAACTCAACCTGTATCAACAGTCTAAATTTCTCAAAACTCACCTGAATCATGATAAACACCCTCATATGAAAAATATTGGGAAAGAGTTCATTTCAATTAGTGAATTTCATTATGGGAGCATTTCGTTTACTCAAATCATTATAAAGTTCCAACTCAGCCCCTCACTTAGGCATTACAAGTCAAATGGTATTACAAGACTCTCTCAAAGGCAACTCATTAATCATATGCTCTCAAAGAAAATAGAACAACAATAAAGGCCTTAACATAGGCTAAACAACACATATAAGCCCTGGGCAACATAATACAATTAAACCCCCGCAGGGGCAACACAATACAACTCAAAACCCAAAACCATGTTTCGATCCCATATGATAGCCTAAGACATAAGAATAATCAATTACCCAATCTCGGTCTAGCAGAAGGATAGCCAAACCTACCTCAAGACCGAAAATTCACCCGAACAACTCTACAGGAGAAAATCCTCAACCACACGCTATGAAATAATCCTTAACTACCAATAATGGAAACAGTTCATCAAAAGGATTGTAATGATACCCATATTGATAGGATTTGAAATAGGGGGTAAAATAGTCCAAAAATCACTTCAGAAATTAAATAGTAAACTTAGATTTTTAGTTGAAAATTAAATTCTACGAATCAATAGGAGTTCGTGATTGACAAACTATTTAAAACACGCAAGAACGAGCTCTAAATCAAGAAATTACTCATTTTTCAATCCGAGGAAAAAAGCCCAAAACCCACATTTGAAATCTTGATTTCTAAGTGTTCTGGAAGAAGAAATTTGAAGAAAATGATACAAAATCTAAAAAAGAGACTCACCCACACAATCTTTTCTCAAGAAAATGTTTTCGAATTCTCCCACTGAAGCTCCTGATATGAAAAGAGTGGAGAAGGAAGTGAAATGGAAGAAAGGGGGGCTGATTTTAGCCATCAATTGAATGTTTGACAACAAGTTAACCAAGTTAACCATGGTCAACATTAGCAAAATTAGCTCCCTAACTTATTAAAGTCTCTCGCCAAACCCTAGGGATTCATTCATAACACGATAAGAATAAATCAAATATGCTACCCTACCAAATTCGACATTCCAAACTCAATGAAATTGTCGTATTTATGAAACAAATCGTTTTGATAGAAATACCCTCCAAACCTCTCTTTAGACCTAAAGCTCAACTTCTCACATAAACACCCATCTATCAACCTAAGGCCTCGAAAACCTTACCAACCACTTTACTTGCTCAAAATAAACATTGCAGACTTAGTGGAACAAATGGAATTCCCATATGACGCTCGAAACTCATAATGTTGTTCGAAGTCAACCCTATCGAGAATTCTCAACTCAAGTGGGGTTAAATCACTAAAAACACACCCGACCACATCGAGGACCACACCAACCATTATCGAAACATAAACTAAGAGTAGTAACTCTATGAGAAAGGGCCCAATGGTCTTTTCACAATTAAAAACAAAATCACAAAAATGGGACATTATACTAAGTTATTAGGCAACTTAAGTTCATTAGCAACTTTGCCAATATGCCTCAAAATCTGATATGGGCCAACATATCAGGGACTAAGCTTCTCCTTTCTGTCTGAATCTCATTATACCCTTCATGGGTGAAATTTTCAAGTAGACCCAATCATTAATATTAAACTCAAAATTTCTTCTCTGAACATCGGCATAAGACTTTTGTCGACTTTGATATGTTTTCAATCTTTCACAAATAAGTCGAACCTTTTCCATAGCCTCATGCACTAACTCGGACCCTATCAATGCAACCTTACCCACTTCAAACCAACAAATAGGAGACCTACACCTCCTACTATAAAGAGCCTTAAATGGTGCAATCCTAATACTAGAATGATAGTTATTACTATAAGAACAATGATCAAAGGAAAATGATCATCTCAATTACCCTTGAAGTCAACCACATAAGTTCTTAACATATCTTCCAAAGTCTCAATGGTACGTTCGGCTTCTCTATCAGTCTGAGGGTAGAAAGTCGTACTCACTTTCACTTGAGTATCAACACCTTTCTGGAATGACTTTCAAAACTAAGATGTAAACTAAGTACCTCGATAAGAGATAATAGAAAAGGTCACTCCATGCATTCTTACCATTTCACGAGTATAAATCTGGCATACTCTTCGGCAAAAAATGATGTCCTAATGGGAAGAAAGTGAGTTGATTTCATTATTTGGTCCACGATAATACAAATTGAATCTATATCTCAGTGAGTGCAAGGTAAACTCGTAACGAAGTCCATATTCAAAGCTTCCACTTTCATGTAAGAATATTAATGTATTGAGCCAAACCACCTGGTTTCTGATGCTCAACTTTGACTTTTTGACAATTTGGACATTTTGGTACAAATTCTGCAATATCCTTATTCATCCCACTCTACAAATAGGCCTCTCGCAAATCAAGGTACATCTTGGGGGCTCCCAAATCAATAGAATACCTAGAACTGTGAGATTCTATCAGGATCTGATTTCTCAAATCATAAGCACTCGGAACACATAATTGACCCTGTTATCAAAGGACACCATCTTACCATTAGAAGAAAGGCTCAATGGATTGTCCGAAAACCAACTGCTTTAACGCAACCATAATCGGAACTAGATCTTACTTAGCCTTGCCATTCGATACAAAAGAGGATTCTGAAGCATTTTGAACAACTATATCACCTTCATTAGAATCTACCAATAAAACACACAATCAGGACAATCTAGGTACATCACGAACTAAATCCTTCTTATCATCCTCAATATGAGCAACGCTTCCAATCGATAGATGATAAAGAGCATCCGCCACCAAATTCGCCTTCCCAGGATGATAAAGCACACTCATCTCGTAATCCTTCAACAATTCAAGCCACCTTCTTTGGAGAAGATTCAAATCCTTTTGAGTGAACACATATTTCTAACTCTTGTGATCGGTAAAAACATCTACGTGAGCATCATACAAATAATGTCTCCAAATCTTTAGAGCTAATACAAACTGTTCTCACAAGCGTCATACCATAGGAACTTCACTTTCTTTTGAGTAAATATGGTGAAATGCATAGAGGAAAATCCTTAGACAAACCTTCTATAATAATCGGACAAATCGAAGAAACTCCGTATATCTGAAGTGAACAAAGGTCTAGGCCAATTCTTAACCACCTCAATTTCTTAGGATTGACTTGAGTACCTTAACTAGAGATAATATGGCGAAAGAAAGCAACGGACCTCAACCAAAACTCACACTTGCTAAACTTAGCATACAGTTCTTGATCCTTGATAATTTTCTACACGATCCTCAAATGATCAACATGTTCATACTCACTCCACGAGTAAATCAAGATATCATCAACCACAAATATATTAAGGTATTGCTTAAAGACCCTATTAATCAATTTTATAAACACCGACGGGGAAATAGTCAACCCAAAAGACATCACCAAAAACTCATAATGACCATACTAAGTTTCGAAATCCATCTTCAGAATGTCACTCTACTTGACCCTCAATTGGTGATAACCTGACCAAAGGTCAATCTTAAAGCAGTAACTCACTCCTTAGAGTTGATCAAACAAATCATCGAACCTTCAAATAGGATACTTATCCTTAAATGCAACCTTGTTCAATTATTGATTGTCAATGCACATTCATAGAGAACCATCCTTATTTCAAACAAATAACATCGGAGAAACCCATAGTGACATTTTCAATATAATCAAATCCTTATCCAATAAATCTTTCAACTGATCCTTTAATTCTTTGAGTTATGTTGAGGCCATGCGATAAGGAAAATTAAAGATAAGCTACGTATCTAGGAGATGATCAATATCAAAGTATATTACCTTCTCATGAGAAATATCTACAAGAATATTAGGAAATACTTTCGAAAACTCATATACAACTGGAGATGATGATTAACATTTCAAACACACCTCATCCCATTCTAGGTGCAAACGATCTCTAAGCAGTATAAAACCCAACAAATGAGTTGGGTCAAATCCCACAGGGAACGGTACATGTTCAAAGTCAATTAAGAAATATGAATGTGATCTTACTACATGTAGGAATATAAATTATTGAAAAGGACATGAACCAAATCAAAAGGGATGACACGAATGTCAGATAGGGTTTTTGTTTGGAATTATCAACTACAATTTAGTCACACACAATTGAAATAACAAGATAGAGAGGAATTCTAGGGACGTGATTATAGGCAAATTTTGATATATGGGTACTTGAAACTACTAGTAAACAGCTGAAAATCAGCAAGTAGGCAAGACTATAAGGGAGATAACTTTCTCTCGAACAACTATTCCGAATCAGGTGATTTCTTTCGAAAATCAACAAGCATAGCAATGAAGAACAACACACACCTTAATTCATCCACCCTCTCGAGCTAGATGGGTAGGATTGGGTTTAGGATACACACTCTTGAGCTGAACCCAGCTCAATCCAACACCTACAAACCATTAATAATAGCCTTGGTTCTAAAACCTCTCTCGAGTAAGCTAAGTACAAAAAATTAGAATTGCATTGGCAACTACAATTCATATATAAAACCACAACTAATGATTAAAACCACTTCAATAGAGAATTTAAACTAGTAATTAACAATACCTATAAACTAATTCAACCCATAATCACGATCACACCCCAAGAATTGGGGTTTTCGCCAAACATCATAAAAGGGTGAAAATGGTTACCAAATCAATTAGCCATCAACTGGGTGAGAGTAAATAAGCCTTTACAATGCCCCAATTTGCAGAAAATCCATGACACCCTTACAAAATCTCCAAATTTAGTCAAAAAAAGCCTTCAAGTCAACAAGGAAACTCTTTAACTTCAAAGAAAAACTATTCTCAAAATTATAGCAAGCTAACTCTGGATATTGAATTAATAGTTCAAAATCTAATTTATTGTCATCAAAATAAGCCAAGAAGGACCGTTAGGCGAAGTAAGTCGGGTTCACCAATGTCACGACTCAAGCCTAGGGCCTAGACGTGACCGGCGAATGGGGAACCCGAAGGAACCCCAAACAAGCCTTATAGCATATCATTACACATCCTTGGTCGCGGAAGCAATTAAAATGACCATAAGCGATAAGCATATTCAAGGGGAAGTCGGGACAAAGGGAGCAAGAGAAAAAATAGAATGATACATAAATACGATAGATGAGTCAAGCTCAAGCATAATACACAACTTGTCTAACACCACCTCTAAACATGGTTACTTAGCGGGGGCCAAGACAAACTACCGGGCTCACCCTCATAGTCAACACATAACTAAAAAGGAAAAGCCTTATACATAGCAAGAGATCATAAGCAATGTCCCCGGAATGGAGGACTCACCAATAACCTCGATAGAAAATCGTATTAACCACACTAAGGAGGATGGTCAAGCGATGCTCCGGTTCCTACATGGTGACATCATGTAGGCATAGAGTATGCATTAGTACGTTTGAATGCACTAAGTATATGGGATGCAATGCAATGCAACAATAGATGGACATCATAGGCAAAATGCCTAATCATACCCGATAGATAGCATATTAATGAGATGATATGTACAATGATGCTTACATAAAAATCATATTTAGTGGGGCGTAGTACATGTGTGGAGAGTGACAATCAATATAGTATTTCCAAGGCCTACCACCCCCTTGGAGAGGCGAAAGAGGTACAAACCCCTCAATGTGGTTACCCACGCCTACCACCCCCGAGCTAGGGACCAAGGTACAAACCTCTCGATATAGTTATACGGGCCTACTACCCCCCGTACTAGGCAACCATGGTACCAACTCCTAGATACGGTTACCCGGGCCTACAACACCCCGAGCTAGGCTTGGTCTACTCAAAACACTTATATAGAAAAAATCATATACATGTGTCTATTTCATCATCATTTCAGTAATTATATAACCATCTGACTCATAGGACGTACATTGGACCTTCCATTTCCTAAGAATTCTATAAATGGGCATTTTATCAAACACATTGTGGGCTACTGTTCATGTAAATAAAATCATGTATTTCAAGAGTACTAAGTCCAACCAATTCCAAAATCCATATAAATCAGCCCACCAACAACATACATATATATAACAACCTTCATAATTTGATCGTGGAAGCATGAAAACCATAAACATCACATAATAATTCCATTTCATGATAATATGCAAAATAGACCATAATAGGGTGTGTAGTAGTAATTCCATACTTCAAGAGTTCATAAATAACCATAAGCACCCATAAACTTGAAGTAGAAATAGAGGATAAATGGTTGACTTAGGGAAAGGAAGGTTTCCACAATCAAACCCACATACCTCAACTTTGGAGAATCCTTGATGAAGATTGGAATGGAGAATTGAAGCTTGAGATTGAGTCTTGAATCCGGAATTAGAGCTTGAGATGTTTGAATTTGGTTGAGGATCTTGGTGGAATTTTGGAGAGGGCTTAGAGAGTGTTTTTGAAGTTAAAAATGACTAAGTATTGGACATATCCCCTTTAGATAAAAAAATGTCTCCAACACTTAGCCTCAAAAAAATAGCTCACTGGAAATTGCAAATCTGCACAGACAAGTTTTACAAAAATGGTCATAACTCCCTCATCCTAACTCTCAATGAGGTGAAACCAAGTGTGTTGGAAAGCTAACTCAAAGAGATTTAATTTAATAGGTTGTGGCCTTTCCAGTTCCTTGTGTTCTAAGAGATATGTCCCTTTAAAGTTGACCCTCCATATCGCATTTTTTGCGATTTTCGAATTTTGATACTGTTGCTATAAAATTCGGGTTAGACCCATTCCCCACTCAATTTGACCCATGAATAAGAATATGAAGTCTGATTTTTGAAATCATGCACAGATTTTGAGATATATGGAAATTACAGTTATAGGTGTTTCCGAAGCACATTTTCGGGCATTTTTGGGGTCGTTTCAATATCTCCCTCTTTGGAACATCCGTCCCCGAATGTTAAAGAAACGTACATGAGAGACACAAGCATGGCCATTTGAGCCCACATAAGGATGCAACAATGCACTTACACCTTATTTCAAAAACCTCAACATAGTTGTAAAACCATAATGAACTTGTCAACTTAAACATGAATGTATGCAATGACATGTGGGATGAACTTAAGACCTGAGATTTTATAAAGGGCTTAGATCAATACGTTAGGCTTGAGTGGAGTGGAAAATATAGGGATATCGCCTTTGCATGTCTGCTTCGGCCTCCCAAGTAGCACTTTTAACTTGTTGATTTCTCCAAAGGACTTTAACGGAAGCCACATCTTTGTTTCTCAACCTCTTCACTTGTCTATCTAAAATCTAGACTGGAACCTCTTCATAGGTCAAATTATCTTCAACAACACCCATAACATCAAGAGGCACAATGGCATTCGGATCCCCCACACACTGCCTCAACATAGATACATAAAATACCGAATGAACCAAATCCATTTCGCTAGGCAATTCCAACTCATAAGCTACATTGCCAATTCTCCTCATCACCTTATAAGGACCCATGTATCGTGGGCTCAACTTGTCCTTCTTACCAAAATGAACCACACCCTTCATGGGTGACACCTTCAAATAGACCCAATCACCAACTCAGAATTCAAGAGCCTTTCTCCTCACATCGGCATAGGACTTCTGGCGACTTTGGGCCATCTTCAACCTTTCTTTATCATCCTAACCTTCTCAAGAGCCTCCATAACTAGATCTGGTCCTAATAAGGCCACCTCACCAACCTCAAACCACCCAATCGGTGATCTACAACGCCTCCCATAGAGAGCCTCAAAAGGAGCCATACCGATGCTAGAATGATAGCTATTGTTATAGGCAAACTCAATCAATGGAAGATGATCATCCCAACTACCCTTAAGCTCCAATACACAAGCCCAAAGCATATCCTCAAGTGTTTGGATAGTCCTTTTGGCTTGTCCATCCGTTTGCGGGTGAAAGGCCGTAGTAAGCTTAACTCTCGTACCTAGACCCCTTTGAAAGGACTTCCAAAAGTGTGAAGTAAATTGAGTACCACGGTCCGATATGATGGATAGAGGAATCCCATGCAACCTTACCAAGTCATGAATATATAACCTTGCATAATCTTCCGCCCCATATGTTGTCTTTACCGGTAGAAAATGAGCCGATTTTGTCATCCTATCAACCACCACCCAAATAGAATCAAAACCTTTTCTAGTCTTGGGTAAACCAACTACAAAATCCATATTAATTTCTTCCCACTTCCAAGTAGGAATCTCTATGTCTTGGGTTAGACCACCCGGCCTTTGATGTTCGGCCTTGACTTGTTGACAACTATGACAACCGGAGACGAATTTGGCAATGTCCTTCTTCATGCCTCCCCACCAATACACATCCCTCAAATCTCTATACATTTTGGTGGAACCGGGGTGAATGGAGTAGGAAGAATTATGAGCCTCCTCAAGAATTTTCTCCCTCAAACCATCAACACAAGGCACACACAACCTACCTTGGTACCTAAGGGCACCATCTCCCCCTTGGGAGAAAACTTCCACCTTGCCCTCTTTCACCAAGGCCTTCAATTCTAACAAGGAAGAGTCAAGATCTTGTTTTGCTATCACCTCATCAACCAAGGAAGACCTAGCACCATCAACAACGACCACACCACCATTACCAACCTCTTCCAACCTAACCCCCAACCTAGCCAACCGATGCACCTCCCTAGCCATTTCCCTATCACCAATATCAACATGAGCTAGGCTACCCATAGACACCCTACTCAAAGCATCCGCCACCACATTAGCTTTACCGGGATGATAATGCACACTCATATCATAATCTTTAAGAAATTCTAGCCACCTTCTTTGTCTCAAGTTGAGATCTTTTTGGGTGAAGACATATTGGAGGCTCTTATGATCGGTGAACACATCAACATGTACCCCATACAAGTAATGACGCCAAATCTTTAAAGCAAACACCACCGCGGCTAATTCAAGATCATGCGTAGGATAGTTCTTTTCATGCACTTTGAGTTGTCTAGAAGCATAGGCTATCACCTTACCATTTTGCATTAGGACACAACCCAAGCCAACTCTAGAAGCATCACAATACACAACAAATCCCTCAAGCCCATCCGGTAGTGACAATATAGGAGCGGACACAAGTTTATCTTTCAAGGTTTGAAAACTCCTTTCGCACTCGTCGGTCCACTCAAACTTAGCCTTCTTTTGTGTCAACTTAGTCATGGGAGAAGCAATAGAAGAAAACCCATTCACAAATCTCCGGTAGTAACCCGCTAAGCCCAAGAAGCTCCTAATATCCGACGGGGTCAATGGCCTAGGCCAATTTCTAATCACATCGGTCTTCTTAGGGTCTACCTTAATACCATCCCCCGACACCACATGACCTAGGAAGGCAACCTCCCTCAACCAAAATTCACACTTTTCATACTTGGCATACAACTTCTCCTCTCTCAATCTTTGCAACACAACCCTCAAGTGACCCATATGTTCTTCCTCGCTATGCGAATAGATTAAAATATCATCAATGAAGACCACAACAAAGGAATCAAGGTAGGGTTTAAAGACCCTATTCATTAATGTCCACGAAGATAGCCGGTGCATTGGTCAACCCAAAGGACATGACCACAAATTCATAGTGCCCATACCTAGTCCGGAACGCTGTCTTGGAAATGTCACACTCCCTCACCTTTAGTTGATGATACCCGAACTAAAGATCAATCTTAGAGAAGTGGCTAGTCCCTTGCAATTGGTCGAACAAGTCATCAATCCTAGGAAGAGGATATTTATTCTTGACGGTGACCCTATTGAGTTGTCGGTAATCAATACACATCCTAAGGGACCCATCTTTCTTCTTCAAAAACAACACCGGTGCACCCCATGGTGATTGGCTAGGCCTAATAAAACCCTTCTCCAACAAGTCCCTCAATTGTTCCTTCAACTCCGCCGGGGCCATACGGTAAGGGGGAATAGAAATGGGTTGAGTATCGGGGAGGAGGTATATGCCAAAATCTATTTCCCTTTCGGGAGGAACACCGGGAAGGTCATTAGGAAACACATCAAGAAATTCATTTACGACCGGAACTGACTATATAAGAAGGGTTTTGGACTCCACATCCCTAACCCTCACAAGGTGATAGAGACACCCCTTAGAGATCAACTTACGGGCTTTAATGCAAGAGATGAACCTACCCTTGACTACCACATTTTGGCTCTCCCACTCAAGAATGGGTTCACTTGGGAATTGGAACTTGACCCCACGGGTTCTACATTCAATGGAAGCATAGTATGCATGCAACCAATCCATCCCAAGAACAACATCAAAATCGACCATGTTCAACTCAATAAGATCATAAGGCAATATTTTATGCAAGATGCAAATAGGAAAATTTCTATAGACCTTCCTAGCAACAATATATGCACCAATAGGAGTAGACACCTTATATGACTCACGCAACCAGTCGGGCTCAACATGAAACTTTTTGGCAACAAAGGGGATGACAAAAGAAAGAGAGGCACCCGAATCAATTAATGCATATACATCAAAGTCAAAGATTTGCAACATACCGATAACGACATCGGGGACTTCATCGACCCCTTGCTTCCCATGCAAAGCATAAAATCGATAATGCCTTGGGGCACCATCTTGTCGGCCCCCTCTCCCCAAAGGAACCGCATTGACACCTTGTGGACGGACCTCCTTACCCTTGTTGCGATTTCGAGGACAATCCATTGCCTTATGCTCCATTTCCCCACAACTGTAGCAAGCACCGGTATTTCTCAAGCACGGGCCACCATGGCCCTTACCACACTTCGGACATACATCAATAGGACCCATACCACCAACATCTTGGGCCCTTGGGACGTCATTGGCAAACCCCCTATGGGGCGCATGAGAAAACAAGGCCATGAAACCGGCCTCCCCTTCGACTTTGGAACTTGCCCTCAAAACGGGCTCTCTTGGCCTCATGACCCCTCCTCTTCCTCAACTTCTCCTCCTCCATTTGTTCGGCATAGACCATCAAGCGGGACAAGTCCATGCCACTAATCAACATTGCGGACCGGCATACTTCATTCACTAGGTCGGACACACCCATCACAAATTTGTTCATTCTAGACCGTGAGTCGGCAACCAAGTGTGGAGCATATCTTGAAAGTTGGTTAAACTTGAGGGCATACTCCCTCACACTCATAGACCCTTGTTTTAAATTCATGAACTCCACCAATTTGGTTTCCCTAAGCTCAAGAGGAAAGAATCGATTAAGGAAAGCCATTTTGAACTCTTGCCAAGACACCACATAGTTTGCCCCCTTTTCTTTCTTCCATTGGTTGTACCATATTTGGGCCACTCCTTTTAGTTGGTAGGCCGCCAACTCCGCCTTATTTTCTGACCTCACACCCATGATAGCTAATATCTTGCGGACTTCATCGATGAACTCTTGAGGGTCTTCATCTAACTTAGACCCATAGAATTCCGAGGGATTCAACCGCACGAAGTCTCTCACCAGAGATGCCGGGGTAGGAACCTGAGGGGCTTGGGCCCCGTGGTTGGCTTGATTATCCATAGCTTGTGCAAATAAAGTAAGGGCATCCCGAAGATCTCCATTAGTCGGTTGTTCCTCTGGTGCGCGGACTCATCTTCCTCTTGTATTAGGCATGATCTAGCATAGCAAAGAACAACCGTTAGGGAAGAACTTAATTCAACTCTACAGCATGACTTAGAACATGGAGAAGGGAAACATTTCCTAAAACGTCTCATAGCCTCCTACTCATAGTTGTGGTGCATAACACAACCATGAATGGGACTCTAATCAACGCGGTGTGTTGAACTCCGAGGATCTATCAACCTAGTGCTATGATACCAAGTTTGTCACAACCCAAGCCTAGGGCCTAGACGTGACCGACGAATGGGGAACCCGAAGGAACCCCAAACAAGCCTCATAGCATATCATTACACATTCTTAGTCGCGGAAGCAAATAAAATGACCATAAGCGATAAGCATAATCAAGGGGAAGTCGGGACTAAGGGAGCAAGAGAAAAAAAATAATAATACATAAATACCATAGATGAGTCAAGTTCAAGCATAATACACAACTTGTCTAACACCACCTCTAAACATGGTTACTTAGCGGGGGCCAAGACAAACTACCGGGCTCACCCTCATAGTCAACACATAACTAAAAAGGAAAAGCCTTATACATAACAAGAGATCATAAGTAACGTCCCCGGAATGGAGGAATCACCAATAACCTCGATAGAAAATCGTATTAACCACGCGGAGAAGGATGGTCAAGAGATGCTCCGGTTCCTACATGATGACATCATGTAGGCATAGAGTATGCATTAGTTCGTTTGAATGTACTAAGTATATGGGATGTAATGCAATGCAACAATAGATGGACATCATACGCAAAATGCCTAATCACACCCGATAGATAGCATATTAATGAGATGATATGTACAATAATGCTTACATAAAAATCATATTTAGTGGGGCGTAGTACATGTGTGGCGAGTGACCATCGATATAGTATTTCCAAGGCCTACCACCCCCTTGGAGAGGCGAAAGAGATACAAACCCCTCAATGTGGTTACACGCCCCCCGAGCTAGGGATCAATGTACAAACCCCTCGATATGGTTATATGGGCCTACTACCCCCCGTACTAGGCAACCAAGGTACCAACCCCTCGATACGGTTACCCGGTCATACAACCCCCGAGCTAGGCTTGGTCGACTCACAACACTTATATAGACAAAATCATATACATGCGTCCATTTCATCATCATTTCAGTAATTATATAACCATCTGACTCATAGGACGTACATTGGACCTTCCATTTCCTAAGAATTCTATAAATGGGCATTTTATCAAACACATGGTGGGCTACTGTTCATGTAAATAAAATCATGTATTTCAAGAGTACTAAGTCCAACCAATTCCAAAATCCATATAAATCAGCCCACCAACAACATACATATATATATCAACCTTCATAATTTGATTGTGGAAGCATGAAAACCATAAACATCATATAATAATTCCATTTCATGATAATATGCAAAATAGACCATAATAGGGTGTGTAGTAGTAATTTCATACTTAAAGAGTTCATAAATAATCATAAGGACCCATAAACTTGAAGTAGAAATAGAGGATAAATTGTTGGACTTGTTGAAAGGAAGGTTTCCACAATCAAACCCACATACCTCAACTTTGGAGAATCCTTGATGAAGATTGGAATGGAGAATTGAAGCTTGAGATTGAGTCTTGAATCCGGAATTAGATCTTGAGTTGTTTGAATTTGGTTGAGGATCTTGGTTGAATTTTGGAGAGGGCTTAGAGAGTGTTTTTGAAGTTAAAAATGACTAAGTATGGGACATATCCCCTTTTTATAAAAAACGTCCCCAACACTTAGCCTCAAAAAAATAGCTCACTGGAAATTGCAAATTTGCACAGATAAGTTTTACCAAAATGGTCATAACTCCCTCATCCTAACTCGGAATGAGGTGAAACCAAGTGCGTTGGAAATCTAACTCAAAGAGCTTTAATTTAATAGGTTGTGGCCCTTCCAGTTCCTTGTGTGCTAAGAGATATATTCCTTTAAAGTTGATCCTCCAAATCGCATTTTTTGCGATTTTCGAATTTTGATACGGTTGCTCTTAAATTCGGGTTAGACCCACTCCCCACTCAATTTGACCCCATGAATAATAATATGAAATCAAATTTCCGAAATCATGCACAGATTTTGTGATATATGGAAATTACAATTATAGGTTTTTCCGAAGCACATTTTCGGGCATTTTTGGGGTCGTTTCAACCAAGCTATTTGGCGAACCACCCTTTCCTTTCTCTATCGCCTTTTTCCATTAGCTCTCACCATTCTTAAGTCATGTAACATTGGACATTCACTTTGGAATCGCGGAACTGCTTGGCGATTCGCCGACTGCCTCTTTCCTATTTGCGACTTGGTTTCTTCAATCTGGGCTGGCACACTAGAACTTTAGGTGGACTGAACAAACACTCAGCGATTCGTCAAGTGCTCTTGGCAATCATCAAGCTCACCCTTCTCTACTTCTTCAACTATTTTGTTCCTTTTTGCATGTTAGCGTCCTTGCTTTGCTCCTCAATCCATACACCTGAAAATCAAGGCTTTAACATCAGTTTATGGCGCAAATTACGCATTTGAGGACACTAAATCTATCTAAACAAAGCCATAAATAAGTCAAATCTCAGATTCATCAACACCCCCGACTTAAACTTTTGTTTGTCCTCAAGTAAAACTCAAGTTTAGCAGTTCAAAAAGGATGTCTCAAATAGTGTTGCATAAGATTCAACATGAATGCACACAACAAGGTTCAACTTCTCATGAATTTATCAATTATGCACTCAAATATTCAAATTGTTACTCGTCGTTACCAAAGATTGTAACTCCTCGGAACCTAGTAGCCTAAGCAAGGGTCAAAGGGAGAGGTTACAAACCTAGAAGTTAGCCTCGGCACCCTCCAAGAAGGTCACACGAGTCGTAAAAGGCACCATGAGTCGTCGTGGTGCCCATAGACCTTAGCTTGTAGCTAACAAGACTGCCTCACCTCCCACGACCACCATGACGCCTCGTGGTGGGAACCACGGGCTTGGTGAGGGGTTTGGAGGCAAGGCAGTGAGTCTCTAGATTCTGCCCCTCCTCATGAGCCACTAGACGGCTCGTGAATGCCACCACGGGCTGTGGGAAAGGGTCTTGATGATGAGTTAGATTTTTAGGGGTTAAGGGGTTGCAAGCTAGGCTACTGGTAAAAGGCCAAGGGCATCTCAACGGTCCATGAAGCCCTACACGGACCGTGAAGTCGTCCGTGAAGGGTTTTCATTAGACTTAGAGTGTACGGTCAACTTCAGATTGTCATCTATCATAGCTCAAAATGAATTAGGTGGGCCATTACCTATCCAAATATAAAGGTCTCTAAATCCTCTTTCCAACGCCACCGAGTATTCCCAATTCCAATCTACACGTAAAACGTTATCCCCAATATAGTGAAGAACTGTTAGCCTGAAAATTCTTCACGACCCGTTTGATGGTGCGTGGTGATGATGACGATTCGTAAAGTCGTCCGTCATGCCATTTGGGCATTTTCCAGCAAGGGAACTTCTTGGATCATTTTCCAATCATTTTAACTCAAAGATATGTCCTTTTGCCCAGGCCTAGGACCCTATGTAAGTAATTTTAACCCCAAAACTCACTCGATTGTGTTATTTATCCCCAAAACACTCTCCTCTCAAATATTTCTCTCTCTAGAAAACTCAAGACTTAAGGAATAAGATAAAGCTTGAAGCTTGGGTCAAGAACAAGACCCCATTGATGCAAGCTTGTGTTAGGGCTTTGAATTAAGGTATATTAGCTTATTCATCTATGGATTCTTCCATCTATAGAGTCCCCTAGATTTCCCCCATTTTGTGAAGAAGAACCCAATCTAAGCTAGGGTTTCTTCCAATGTTGTGGGTTTATTTGGGTATGATTCCAATTGAGTAGACGATACTTGTTTATGATTGTTTTAGTATTGAATCATGATATATTGATTATATTAAATGTTTTACATGCTTAACCCTAGCCTAATTGATGAAATAACTTAATGTGGGTTTATGCCTTGTGAAGTGAAATTGAGGATTCAAAATTAATCTTCTAAAATTGATGACATGTACAGTAATTGTTCAAGAATAGAAGTATGTGAACATGAATTGAAATAGAAGAATGTACATATGATCGATCTTGACTAGTAATGAATGAGGTAGAACCTTTATGGTGAATTATGACTAGAATTGCTTAAACAAGAATCTTATGACTAGTATGTCTAGTGATCTAGACATGTATGATAATGGTAAGAAGTAATGCTTCGAGAGTAGGGCTTGAAATCATGAATGTTGATCACTAGTGCTTTTAGAGTAAGTCTAATATGATGAGATAGCTTGCACAAAATTGGTCTACAAATAGGTAGAGTTGTTGTGGAAGGATTTTACCCACATGACCTACCTTGAACTATGTGAATGCATGTATGTAGAATGTGAAAGATTCTTCTCACATAGAATGATTCTAGATTGAAAGATTAATCACCTAAAATTAATCAAAGCATGGTAGACTAGAATAGGTTGAAGTTGTGACGTATGATCCCTTCTAGTATAGCTTGACTTGGTAGGACAAGACCAAGCTTGATAGCTTGACTTAGGAATTCTCATGATAGCTTAGGATTGAGGAACCATATACTCTCCTAAGGTTAGCTTGAATTAGCATTGGTAGTATGTTTTCATGGTATCTTGAGTTAGAGTAGTCATGGTAGCCTAGGATAGAGGATACATAATCTCCTAATGGTAGCTTGAACTAGCATTTTAGCATGCCTTCATTGTAGCATAACTTGGTTAGGCCAAGACCATTTCATGGTAGCTTGGGATTGAGAAGCCATACTCTCCTAAGGGTAGCTTGGGATTGAGAAATCATACTCTCCTATGGGTAGCTTGAATTTGCATTATGGAATGCTTACATGGTAGCTGGGATGGAATACTTGTACCCTTTCTTGAATAGCTTGGACTTGCATAATAGTATGCCTTACATGGTAGTTAGTTTAGCATAATGTAGTTAAGTTAGAAAGATGACTAGCTTGGTCTAGCCTATTATGGTGCTATTCCTTAGTAGCCTTGAATTGAAAAATAGAAGTCATTCATGTGTTGTCGCTTGCCTTGTATTAAGTACAGAAGTACCTTAAATGACTAATGGCAAATAGAAAGGAGGGAGTTGTCCCTGAACTAGTGAGTATGTATGATAGCCTAAGGTGGTACTTAGAATGAATGGTATTATAGGATGTCATTCATGCATTGCACAAGTATAACTTGAAGCTACTTATGAAGTGTTCTCTTATATGTTGTATGTTTAGCTTGGAGTGTTGCTATAGTTGGCTTCCATGATATGACTGACTAAAGGTGATAGTCCCCTTGTATATATGACATAAGCTAATAATGAGTCCAAAGGACTGGTAAGTATGAATGTGGTTACTTCAAGGTTATGCATAATGTGAATGGTATTATGGGATTCCATTAATGTACTTCACAAGTGTGTTTTGAGGTTACTTAAGAGTATAGTACTCTTATGATATATAGGTCTAAGGTATAGACTATGCCATGAACATGATATATCTCCTATGCTCAAGATGTATGACTTATGTTGACTTATGATTGTGTGATGCCTATGTTGGAGATTCTGATTATGACCATGTTATTATCTATTATGATTATGGATTATGTCTCATGTTGACTAACCCTCATGTTATGCTCTTATAATGTTATGCTAGCTAACATATTTAGTACATTTTGTACAAACTCATACTCTTGCATACATTCTTAACAAATGTAGGGTTTGACGCTATTAAGTTTCGTTTTGGAGGCTAGGTTTCTAAGAATCAAAGGAGTTGAAGACTTGGTGAGTCCTCATAGAATCGAGGATTGATCAGCTTTCCATTTATGTCATTTTCTTTATGTTTTAGACTTTTGTACGGATTGTCTCCCAAAGTTTTATTCAAGTCAAGTTTAGATGGTTTGAAACAAAGTGTAGTAAGACTTCCTCTTGCATTTTATAAAGACTTCGATTATATGGAAAAAGTTTTAAAATTTATGTACTTTTCTATTATGTTATGTTATGATATGCTAAGGGCTTATATGAGACCCCTTCAGGGTCAAGTACGCCATGTTACATCTAGGGTATACCCCTAGGTCGTGACAAATATGGTAATCAGAGCACAAAGTTTAGAATGGTTCTAGGATTGTCTCAAACCACGTCTAGTATAGTCTTGTTCATAAAGGTGAAGCGCGCCACATTTATGAATAGGAGACTATTAGATGATTAGGAAACTTCACTTCTTCATTCTCTAAGTCGTGCCAAATAGTTTAACTCTATAAGATCTCTCGCCTACTCTTTATCCGATGGTTTTTAGGATGTGACCACTTGAAGGGCTCATGCTACAAGGATCGAGGGAGAAAAGTTTAGTAGTGATGCCAATTATGGCTATGTGGTAGAACCCAACTTATTCATGATGAGTTTTAGGGTGTGTTGGAGGATTTGATGAATAGTGTTTAAGTGATGCCTAGAGATGTTGAGTGAGTAGACTCCTTTAAAAGAGGATAAAAGTGTAATTCTCCATGGTATAGAATCATTTTATGTAAAGGATTAATGACAACTTGGGCCAACCTTAGAAGTTGAAAGAAATGAGGCATAGAAGAGTCCATATAGGCTTACTCGCAAGGGGGAGATGATGTGCTTAGATAGCAAGGTTGTTGAGTGTTCATGATGTTCATGATTTAGGTTGGCTTGATAATTCTCACCTTGAGAGGTGTAGTATGTTTTGGGAAGTTTACTCTCGGTTTTGTAGGTTCATATGAGATCTTGAGTAATGTTGGTGAGGTTGCTTGTGAGCTAGAGTTACTTAATGAGAACTTCTGTAATTTAGAAGAACCGGTTGGGATCTTAGACCGGCAAGTTAAGAAATAGAAGAACGAGGAAGTTGTTTCCATGAAAATGTTGAGGAGTTATCTTTTAGTAAGGGTTTTACTTGAGGGTGCTACTTGGGAGGCCTAGGGCCAATGAGATGTCCCGATATCCTCATTCTTTTTCCTTGTATTCCTTCTTTAGCATTAGGATCTTGAGATGATAAGTTCCTCTTGATTTGATTTTTATGTGAAGTCGTGTGTGGATTGTGTTTCCATGATTTCCTTATATGGTGCATGTTCATGAAAGCTTGTGATTTCAAAGAAAATGAGTTTGCGTTGTTTTTTTTCTCATATTGTTCTGCATTAAGTATGAGTTGCATATATGCTTCATGAGATAAATTGTTAAACATGCTTTAGTTATACTTTTGAGAATAAATTGCATATTGAATCCATGAGATTGTGTTGAGCATGTTTTTGCTCGGAGATGGTAGTTCCTCCTTGGACATGAATAGTTATGAGATTTCATGCATAATGGGTTGTTAGATATAGTTCCTACCTTCCTTGTGATGCATAGAGTTTATGTAGCATGGAGTGATGTTTCCTCTTTCGTTTTGTGCATTGTTATGATGTTGTATGCATGATGGGCTCTTAGTCTAGAGTCGTCTCGTTAGGAGGTGACTAGATCGTCATTTGAGGACGAATGTCCCCCTTGGGGAGATACTGTAACACCTCAGAACCTAGTAGCCTAAGCAAGGGTCCAAGGGAGAGGTTGCAAACCTAGGAGTTAGCCTTGGCACCCTCCAAGAAGGTCACACGAGTCGTGGTAGTGCCCCTAGACCTTTGGCAGTAGCTAACAAGGCAGCCTCACCTCCAACGACCACAATAAGGTCTCGTGGTGGGGACCGCGGGCCATGGTGAGAGGCGTGGAGGCTAGGCAGTGAGTCCCTAGAATCTGCCCAAAAGGAGACCCTCCCTACGAGCCACTATAAGGCTCGTGATGGCCACATGGGCCGTGGGGAAGAGTCGTGGTGATGAGTTAAATTTTTAGAGGTTATGGGGAGGCAAGCAAGGCTACTGGTCAAGGGCCAAGGGCATCTCAATGGTCGGTGAAGCCCTACACGGACCATGAAGTCGTCCGTGAAGGGTTTTCAATAGACTAAGAGTGTAGGGTCAACTTCAAATGGTCATATCTCAGAGCTCAAAAAGAATTAGATGGACCATTAACTATCCAATCAAAGTTCTCTGAGTCCTCTTTCCAACACCACCGAGTTTAGCCAATTCCGATCTCAGGTTAAAACGTTATGCCCGAAATAGTGAAGCACTGTCAAGATGAAAATTCTTCACGACCCGTTTCACGAGCCATGGTGATGATGGCGATCCGTGAAGTCGTCCGTCATGCCATTTCGGCATTTTCTAGCAAGCGAACTTCTTGGGTCTTTTCCCAATTGTTTTAACTAAGGGTAGTTTGAACTAGAATTTTGTAATTCCTTCATGGTAGCATGGCTTGGTTAGGCCAAGACCATTCATGGTAGCTTGGGATTGAGAAATCACACTCTCTTAAGGGTAGCTTGGGATTGAGAAATCATACTCTCCTAGGGGTAGCTTGCATTAGCATCATAGAATGCTTGCATGGTATCTAGGATGAAATACTTGTACCCTTCCTTTAATTGCTTGGACGTGCATGATACTATGCCTTCCATGGTAGTTAGTTTAGCATAATGTAGTTATGTTAGCAAGATGACTAGCTTGGTCTAGTCTATTAGGGTGCTATTCCTTGGTAACCTTGAATTGAAAAATAGAATTCATTCATGTGTTGTGACTTGCCTTGCACTAAGTAGAGAAGCACCTTAAATGACTAATGGCAACTAGAAAGGAGGGACTTTTCCCCCAACTAGTGAGTATGTATGATAGCCTAAGGTGGTATTTAGTATGAATGATATTTTAAACTAGAATTTTGTAATGCCTTCATGGTAGCATGGCTTGGTTAGGCCAAGACCATTGGTAGCTTGGGATTGAGAAATCACACTCTCCTAAGGGTATCTTGGGATTGAGAAACCATACTCTCCTAGGGGTAGCTTGCATTAGCATCATCGAATGCTTACATGGTATCTAGGATGAATGACTTGTACCCTTCCTTTAATTGCTTAGACGTGCATGATAGTATGCCTTCCATGGTAGTTAGTTTAGCATAATGTAGTTATGTTAGCAAGATGACTAGCTTGGTCTAGCCTATTAGGGTGCTATTCCTTGGTAGCCTTGAATTGAAAAATAGAATTCATTCATGTGTTGTGACTTGCCTTGTACTAAGCAGAGAAGTACCTTAAATGACTAATGGCAAATAGAAAGGAGGGACTTTTCCCCCAACTAGTTAGTATTTATGATATCCTAAGGTGGTATTTCGTATGAATGGTATTATGGGATGTCATTCATGCGTTATACAAGTATGACTTGAAGCTACTTATGAACTGTTCTCTTATATGTTGTATGTTTAGCTTGGAGTGTTGATATAATTTCCTTCCATGATATGATTAACTAAAGGTGATAGTCCCCTTGTCTATATGAAGTAAGCTAAGAATGCGGACAAAGGAATGGTAAGTATGAATGTGCTGACTTCAAGGTTATGCTTAATGTGAATGGTGTTATGGGATGCCATTCATGCATTGCACAAGTGTGTTTTGAGGTTACGTAGGTGTATAGTACTCTTATAATATGAAGGTCTAAGGTATAGACTATGCCATGAACATTATGCATCTCCTATGCATAACATGTATGACTTATGTTGACTTATGACTATATGTTGCCTATGTTGGAGATTATTATTATGACCATGTTATTGTGTATTATGATTATCGATTATGTCTCATATTGACAAACCCTCATGTTATGCTCTTATGATGTTATGATAGCTAACATATTTGGTACATTTTGTACTAACGCATACTCTTACCTACATTCTTATCAAATGTAGGGTTTGGTGATATTGAGTTCCATTTTGGAGTCTAGGTTTCTAAGAAGCAAAGGAATTGAAGACTTGGTGAATCCTCGTAGCATCGAGGATTAATCACCTTTCCCTTTATGTCATTTTCTTTATGTTTTAGACTTTTGTATGGGTGTGTCCCAAAGTTTTATTCAAGCCAACTTTAAATGGTGTGAGACAAAGTGTAGTAAGACTTCCACTTGCGTTATATAAAGAATTCGATTGTATAGAAAAAGTTTTAAAATTTCTGTAGTTTTCTATTTTCTTATGTTATGATATACTAAGGGCTTGTATGAGACTCCTTCAGAGTAAAGTACGCCATGTTACATCTAGGGTGTACCCCTGGATCATGACAAATATGCCTAAGTTCACAATACTTGCTTCAAATGCAAATTCGAACTCAACAAAGGTACTCAAATGCCCTCACAACAAAGATGATTCCCTATTCGCACAAAGTTCTTCAACAATTTAGAGTCTGGAATCACATACGACTCTCACACTCACAAAGATGAACACATGCATGACTTCACCCATAGGTTTGCCCTAATATTCCATTCAACATTTGTTTCAGCTCACTCAAGATCCCAAATGTCTTTTCAAGTATTGTAACGGGGCGGAGTGTAAGGTTATGGTCATTTAGGCTTACTGATTTCTACCTTCATGAAGTAATAGTTTGATCACGTTCCTCTCTTTTCTTTAACATTTCAAACATGCTCACAATCCACCCCATTATTCAACTTCATATGAACTACCAGATACCCCATTTCTTTTGCAAATTCCATTACTTTATTTCGCAACTCTTTTTTTTCTTTTTTTTTTTCATTTGTTTTTATCTTTTTTTTTGCATGGAGGGGTTTGATCTTTCTCAAAATCATCATACAAGGGGATTTTTCACACATCTTGATTTTCCTACTCTTTTCACCACACCCCCAACTTAGGCTTTTGGCCTAAGTTGACTATTCAATCAATCATACTTTCATGAAGGTTATAGGTGAAACGTTAAACAGAGGTCATAATTGCTCAAGTTTCATCTAAGAAAAGGGCAAGGCTCAAGAAGTGTCAAGCAAGGTTCACACATCTCACAAGGTTGGCCACAAAAGATGTATATTGTAAAATTGTTTCACTCTTCAAAATTGTTGCCTAAGATCATTTCAAATGCTTACATCACTCAATCAAGCGGACCAACGAGGGAAATTCTAGGTGTTATCACACACAATGTTCAAACTAATCTCATCACACAAGACATTGGCACCAATATCAAACAAGACTGCACACTTTCTAGCTAGTGTGCAATGTACATCACAAGAGACTAACCAGCTATTCACAACGAGATGCTAAAATTTCACACATTGTCTATGCAACTTCGTTAGCCTCATCGTATCTTCACATTCATTTCGTTCAATTAACAACACTATTCAAGTCATCGGTATTGATCACAACCGACACTCAAATTCGGATAAGAACAACAACAATCACACACAAAATATGCAGCAAAAATTTTAAAATTAGGTTCAAAACCATTTTCATTCAAAACAAAGGGCCGCAAGCTAAAACATCTACAAGATCAAATCAAAACATATATATATATATATAGATCAACAAAACACCAATATTCACAAACATAAAAAAATCACAAGAGGTAGGTATGAAAATCGCTCACCCCACCCACAAAAAGAAGCAGTTGTCCTCAAATGCAACTAAACCAAAAATAATCAGTAAAAACAACAGAGACAAAGGTAAAAATATCATCATGTCAAGCTAAGCCTGGGGTGAAGTCTACATCTCATTCGCTCCATCTATTAGGGCATTAGTGCCTGGGGTCACACTCTAAGGTTGGGCGTCAGTGCTAGGTGTCTCATCCACCTTAGCTCCACCGGAGCCTCCCATAAAGGTATCTCTCAAAGAGGTCTGAATAAAGGATTGTACCATCACCTCCTCCAAATTAGTCAATCCCACATAAATGGTATCCTCTTGAACATCGAGCTGCTCCTCATCAGTCTTGGCCTTTGACTCAGCAGAAGTAACATCAGCCCTAACATGATCTTCGATGGTAGCCGAAGAAACCTCAGCACATGTTGGAACATCAGCACTCAAGACATCTGGGACTGTTACCGACTCAAATAGTGAAGTGAAGTCTGTGGACTTTAGGTGGTCCACATCTTTCCTCAGCTCATACACATCACCTTTCAAAGTCGCCACCTTAGTAGTAACACCCTACCCTCTCTCACAAACTTCAAATCTCGCTGAGAGGACATCAATGGAAGCCCTAAGAGGAGTCAACACAATAGTAATAGCTCGCTCAATCATCCAAGGCCACCTCGGCCTCTAATCAGGAAGCCCATATATTGGTGGAATTTGCTAGGTGCCCCATCTTGAGAAGCACAGCCTAGATAATCTGAGTCTTGGAGGTAGTGGTACCACCAGCAGCTCTAGGGGGCGAGGGAGCAACAGAAGAACTTGGTGTATGATAAGGATTAGTACTAGAAGTACATGAAGGACCGGAGGTCGAAGTAGGCAAGGCTGCCTCTGTAGTTAATGAATAGATCAACCTCCGAGGCCGTATCCACCGGAGCTACTGTCTTCCTATCACCCTCGTCCCATGTTTACTTGGCCTATATACGTCGGATGTCGATGGAAGATGTGGCTGTAACCTCAACATCCCTTTTATCATGAAGAGGAACTCCAGCCTGGCGACGAAAATCTGTAATGAGTGGAAATGGAAGTGACATATGGTGTTGTTTGGCCCTCATGGCCACCTCTTGCTCAATAATCAATCCCAAATTCAGTCGCTTCATGGATATGATAGATTTGAGACCGGCCGCCTTTTGGTGTTGGAGAATAGACTCATTTTGTGATGGCATGATTGATTTGTTGATGAATCAAAACCAGTACCGAGCTTCTATGTTCAAATCCTTCTTCTCGATAGGAGATCCGGCCTCAATCCACCTCCGGGTGATGTCAGAAATAAGAGGGGGGGTAGCTAACCCTTTAGGTCATCCAGAGTATGTGTAGTCATGCTCTGGTACTCATGTGAAAGTCTGAAGCCCTCTCAAATACAACATTTATATCACTGCTACTGCACCTGACCTTCATCCCTTAGACCATCACAAACTCTACAGGTCGGAAGGCAGTAGCCTTCTTCATTCCCTGAGGTACTGGGTCACCAAAAGCTGAGTAGAATTCTCGGATTGAGGAAGGAATGTATGGTCCACGGGACCTGGTGAAGATTTCAAAACGGTAGAACCGGAGAGTGTCCCACACAATTGGGCATCTATCCACTCTACCATCTGTGGTTAATCGCTTTTCTTCTGAAATGGTCCTCCATCCCTCGGCCTTTAATCGATTGAGTAACTCAAGAGGAGCACCCTAAAATGGTGGTGCTGGAACCACCGTATGTACTGGAGCTGGCACTAAATTTGAAGTAGGAGGGGTCGACTCCAGAATCCTCGATAAATCATGATGAGCTTTGTGATATACAATGAGTTTACGGTATTTTTAATACATTTCACTTAAGAGTTGCGTGTGTCTAGGGCTTGTTTGTATTAGAACTAAGGTTCATTGTGCTATATTTGCTGGAAATATACTTTGACGATGTCGAGAGAGACAACAGCTAAAATTCTGCAAAAGGAACCATCTACAGAGGTGTAGATGGAGGATCAGGGAAGTCTTGACCAAGTGTGGAACTACGGAAGCCATTGACGGAGTGTAGGTCAACCCACGGTAGGTCCTTCACAGCCATTATTTGTATCAGAAAGTTTGAGTTCTAGTACCTGATGAAAAGTTCTAAGTGTGGAGCCACGAGAAGGGACCCATAAACCGTAGGTCGACCTACGGTCCATTCTGTAGGTCCGTCGTTTGCATCAAAAAGTTAAAGGTTCCAACCTCTATGGAAAAGTTCAAAGTCCTGCGCTACGGAATGGACCTACGGACCTTAGGTCGATCCACAGTCCGTAGGTCAGTCTCGTCTATTAAAGCCACGTCCAGCAGTTTATTTCCTTATTTCGTTTCCTTTTTGTTTGGGACTATATTTTCTATAAATAGGGTATGTAAACTTCATTTTTAGGGGTTAGCTACTATTGTTTAACTTTAGTTCTTGGGAATTAACTTGCAAACACTAGCAATTTGATTTCCTATTTTCGATTTATAATGATTTTGGCTTTGATTTTCAATTGAAGATTCCGGGTTTAGTCTATTCATTATGTAAGTTCATGAATTCTTCTTCGAATAATATGAATTGTGTTCTTGCTAGTATGGTTAACCAAATCCACAACTCGGGTTGTGGGAACCATGAGCGATTAACAAAGTATGAATAGTAACTAAGTAATTGTTGAATAGTGTTGTTGCATGCAACGATAATTTTTTCGTTTAGAAGTCTTTTTAACGGTTGCCAATGTTAATGTCACGACCTGAGAGCACCCCCCCTAGTCGTAACGCAGCGTACTCGACCCTAAAGGGGTCTTATTAAGCCTTATAGAATTCATTCATCGCTTAGGTAATAGAAATTGTAAGGAATTAAAACATTTTATTCAAAACCATACAATCTATTAAAAGTCTCAATTATAAAGCAGCGGAAATACTAAGTCTCACATAGACATCTTAGACAAACTTTAACAAGATAAGGTCACAGCCCTTTACATTCGAAAACGTAGAAAAAAGTCTTAAAACATAAAGAAACTAGAAACTTGAAGTCCATGTCCTCAACATATGAGGACATACCAAAGATAGGTCTTGAGAGAACTCTAATCCAAAGATTCACTAGAGAATGCTATCACTTGCCGGAACCTACACTTTGTAGAAAATAAAAGAAATATGGATTAGCACACAAAAATGTACTAAGTATGATGACCATGCAAAAACATGCTAAAAGGGACATTTTTATGAAAGTCATGCTTGTATGCCATTTTAGTAAAACTTCATGAACATTAATCACAAGAGGCATAATATGAGTCACAACCGACATAAAGAGTCACATACTTCTCATTTAGTCAAAAGCATATGTAACCCTTTCCCTTCACCTTGAACCTTCACCTCAAGTAACCCTCAAGCTATACCTTGTGCAGTGTATGGCTAGAGTCCCATACCACCACCCACACTATGGTACCACCTTAAGAGCACCAATGGTGAATCCACATTTATCATGCTCCATATTACAAGTAATCATGCTCAACTAGAACCAATATTCAACATATAAGCACAATCATCAAGTAAGTCATTTCACCATTCTAGGACCTCTTATCTAAAGTTACCCTAAGACACAGCTAAGTAAGATATGAAGTCGCCGCCCATACAACCTCTTCATACACACTTAGGCATTCCTCAAGGCTACAATAGACAAGAACCTTTACATTCCAACACAATATGCTAATTAATTCATTTCATTTAGATAATAGGCCAACATTATTCATTAAATTCCTTTAGGACACATTCATGCATTTAGAGGACTTTCGTTCATTAGCCATTAAGGCTTAGAGAACTCACTATAGTACCTTCAAAGCCTACTCGTACAATGTATATATAGCATCCCATACTACTACCTACACTTTGTAGTACCTATCAAGTAACTAGAGTGCACATATCACATGATGGGAATAAGCGTTTAACCGACATAGACCACGTAAGCTAGACATGGAATCTGATGTCTTCCCCATATCGAAAAGAGGTGGTTTCCTTGCCGTAGGAAGACCGATAGTATTATCTTGGATGCACATTGGATCCACTGGCCAATATCCTATACGGGCACATAGTTAGGGGATATAAAGATGTTCATTGGAAACCTAGCCTAACATCGGGAGAGTTTCCATCTAACCATATCCACTCGGTGCTTTGCCTACATTCCCATAGAGTATTTATTCACAATACAATAGTGCACTAGGAAGAATGTCATTGGCATTCAACCCAAGTTACAACACTACACAAAGAAGGAATGCTATAAGCCAATCGATTCATGGTACATTCAAGGATAGCTCTAGGGTCTACATGAAAGGAATGCGACTAGCCTATCGATTCATGATCCCTTATTACATTCTTATACTCATGAAAGGAATGCTACTAGCCTATCGATTCTACAGTCTTCATTACATTAGATAATTTTTTAAAAGAATCCCTAAAGACTATCGATTCAAAATGATTGAGACATTAAGTCAATATACATTCACTATTCAAGAAGAGGATGTCGAAGCCCACCAAGTCAAGGTACTTCATTCAACAAAGCTTTTCATTCATCAAGAAGAGGCACCAAAGCCTACCAAGACAAGAGATTCACCTTCAACAATATAGGACACTTCACATTCCAGAATCTTCATTCATTAGTGTTAGGAGAGAGAGAGTATACTATCAATCACAACATGTTTACAATCTATACAAGATCATCATTACATCCTTAAATTCACATGCCCATAATCAACAAGTAAACTCCTTCACCATAAGTGGATCACACATCAATAGATCACAATTCTATATCAATATAACTCTATCTCAACCCATAGATACAAGACATAAGATAATTGACAAGATTCCATATCCAATTCATATCAACATAAACAGTTCAACAAGATCTCATTCGAATTCACCTTTCAAAGCCATGATCCTCACATCACCAACAAGGCATAATAAATGAAATGAAATCATTAATTAACTTCAAACAAACACATACTATTCATTATACTTCTATAATAACCAAATTTCCAATTAAATTCCATAAATAAGAGATTTGGGGAAAACATGGGTTCTTGAAGGAATTCAATATAAAATCGTCTTTAAATCCTTAATCAAACCACAATTAATTATTTGAATAGCTTTGCAAACGTTTTACCAATGAACCCACACTTAGATTAGAAATAAGGATTTTTTATAATTGAAAGACTTTGAAATATCTTTTGATTTGACTCCTTGAACGAAAGATTAATCAAGGATCAAGGGTCGCCATACCTTATACTTGAAGGAACCCACGAAATTGAAGGAGAATCTCCTTGAAATCCCAATCCTAGCTTGACTTGACTTTGAGCTCCAATGTAGTTTCTAGAGAGAACCATTTAGGGATGAAGAGATTTGATTTGGGTTCTTGAAGTAATAGGTCTAATTATATTTTTTAAACACTTAAAATACCTAAAAACACCTAAAATAACCGTCCATGTATTAATTATGACTTTGGGTGAATTAGTAAATTCACCCCTAGGTTGGTGGTGCACTTGACAGCTAAACAAGTGCAATCTACGGCTCCCCATCCACGGACCGTGGATGGGTTGACTCCTCGTGCTGTGCAACCATAGATTGGGGCTGGGGCTCAACATTGAGGGCCAAGCCTCCCTAGACTAATTCCCCACCCACAGCCATGACCTACGGGGCGTGGACTGGTCTAAGGGACGTAGATGGGAGTCGTAGGTCATGTTGTTTTGACAGCTTTTTGGGCAATATTGGGGTCCTCCTCAAGGGCCCCTTGGGGAGTCCGTGGGCAATCGTACCCGGACTTTTAACCCCTAAACATGTCATTCTAATTATGAGAACCATTTTTACAAGATTTAACCCCCATACAACACAGCAAAACTCCCCTACAAGACTCTACAACACTGCTCAACTCACTAGTTCCAAGGCGTTATAGTCGTGTCTTGACGTTTAACCCCTAAGTTGATCAACCATGACTTGGGACAACATGAAACACTATCTAAACTCAATAAGAATACAAATGAACACATGTTAGGGTCTAGTTTCACTAGTTCATTTTTAGGGTCGCTACATTATCCCCCACTTAGGAACATCTGTCCTTGATTGACACTTTAAACACATTAAGGGGTAACAACTCAAGAGCAGCCCAGAATCATGCATGCAACATCAATATAAATGCACACAACTGGGAGGAAACATCAACTCCACATCTATAATCTCAAAACACAACAAGAAGGTAGGAACTACATCTACAACTCATTATGCATCACAACTTCATATTTCTCAATTCATTGGAGGAACTTCCCTCTCCAAATCTCAACAAGCTCATTACAACATCATTAAGCAAAATAAGCAATTTTCTCATGAAAACACATTTAGGAATGCTCAACAAGTCAACTCATGAAATATTTAAGCAACTCCTCATAGATGCATATAAACATGAGGAACACAATTATGAAAACTCATTCTTTTCTCAACTAACAAAAAATCAATTAGAACATGCATAACATAAGGAGAACATGGAAACACCATGTCACACAAGACTTCATGACATGTAACAAGCTACTAGAAACTCTTGGTCACAAGCTTGAATAAGAATAAAAGGAAAGAGATAAGGATATCAATACTCTCAACAACCTTACTAAGAACCCAACTAATGCTAACATGAAAAACAACAAGGAATTACCACTTACCGGTACCTTCATCTAGATTAGCTCCTTTTCTTCATTGGCTTGAAGTGCATAGAAACGGCCATTCTTTGGAGCATTAGGGTCCTGGCCAACATAAGGAGCTTGTTTGGCCTCCTTTCCCCTAGCCGAAATAGTAGGACAATTTCACACTTGATGATCACATTTGCCACACCCATAGCACCCACTAGTACCGGCTAGGCACTTTCCATGACGCCTCTTCCCACAAGTTGTGAAAAAGAGGTTTAGAAAATTGAGACCCATGATACGCTCAAATTACACCTCCTTTCAGAAGCATAAGCGATCGTTATCAAGTAAAGAACCCAACTTGTAGGTTGGGATCGATCCCACGAGGAAAATGGTTTAGACTTTACTTTTAACCGACAACTATATTCGATTAGTCAAATTATTTCCAGAAACAGGTAATAAAAAGGGGGGTTTGTGCTTGTGTAAAACAAATAGTAATAAGTAATATTGTAATCAATAATTAAACTCAACTTTGGTTGTTATCAAGATAAGAGAAATAACTAGGGTATACGTGTTCCCCATAATCTCATAACGCAGTAATCCTAGTAATAGCAATCCTCTTCTAGTGTTTTACATGCAAAGTGATAAGTTAGGTATCTCTAAATCTTTGGTCCGGCATCTAGAGAATTTCACCCCGCACCTTGGTCCGGCTACGTGTGTATAAGTTACTAACCCTTACCTTTACCTCATATTAGACATCATAATCGATGTTTGGCTTAGTTATTACTTCGCACCAATCGACACTAGCCTATTAGATAGTATCACACTAAATCTATGTTGATAATTCTTTTCTTGTTAATTACCTCCTTGGTCCGGCAAGTAGTAACAAGGCGAGTTCTAACGTTGGCCACCGTTAAAAAGACTTCTAAACGAAAGAATTATCAATGCATGCAAAATACTAGTCAAGAATTGCTTATTTACTATTCATACTTTGTTAATTGATCATGGTTCCCACAACCCTAGTTGTGGATTTAGTTACTCATATTAGCAAGAACACAATTCATAATTGTAGATGGAGAAACCATGAACTTACGTAAAGAGAATAATAAACCCAGAGAATTTACTTGAATTGCAAAGCCAAAATCTTCAAAACGAACTTGGGAAATCAATAATTGCTAGGGTTGCAAATTAATCTCCAAAGTTACACAACAAAAATAGAATAATAGTGTCTAACCCCCAAAAACGAGGTTTACATGTCCTATTTATAGAAAACAAATCCTAAATAAAAAAAGGAAACAAATTAAGGAAAGTTTTGTTCAGGTACGCGTCCTCGATCCACGAGACTAACTTACGGACCGTCGATTGATCTACGGTCCGTAAGTCCCTTCCGTCACTCGGGACTTAGAAAATATTTTGGCATCCAAAAATCAGCTTCTCTGAAGCAAACGACGGACCAGCAGCACGGACCGTAGATCGACCTACGGTCCGTCAATCCCTTCCGTAGCTCCATACTTAGCATCTTCAAAAATTAGGTACTGGAACCCTCGCAGTCTCACTCTACGGATCAACAGTACTGTCCGTAGATCCATCTACGAACCGTCAATGGGCACCGTGGTTCCACACTTGGTCAGATTTCCCTGATTTGTCCTCAACACATTCCTGCTGATCTACGGTCATCACCTACGGACCGTGAATGGACCTACGGTCCGTAGATGACCCCCGTGGATGCCCTTTTCTGCATTTCCTTCAGCTGTCTCTAAACTTCCGCGCCTGAACACCTTTCCTGCAAAACATGATAAAATACATAAAAACCAATATAAAAAGGTACTAGACACACTCAACTTGTAAGTGAAATGTATTATAAATACCGTAAACTCACGGTATATCAACCTAGCACCTTTTCCCTCACCAGACCTAGGAGCCCTTCAAGAATCTTGCTTAGGAATTCTCTTCTTGAACCTAGGTTGGCCTTGCTCATCGGATCTACCCCACTTCAAATCCCTATTCATCCTCTTACACTTGGACTCCTCAATGGATCGGGCTTACACCATGAATCTAGAAATGTTCATGTCATCATGAAGCATCACCGTATGGTACTCCTCCTTTACTAGGTCGGATACACCGGTAACAAACCTACTCATATCATCCCTAGGGTTAGACACCAAGGATGGAGCATACTTAAACAATAGGGTAAATTTCAAAGAATACTCCTCCACATTCATGTTGCCTTGTCTAAGGTTTATAAAATCCTCAACCTTACAGTCCCTCTTCTCACGGGGAAAGTACCTACCAAGGAAATCTCCCTGAAACTCCTCCCATTCTATAAGACCCACTTGGGCCACATCCTTCAATTGATAGGACACCAACTCCTCTTTCTCCCTAGAAGATACCCCCATAGCATTACTATTTTATAAACCTCATCCAATAATTCTTGGGATCTTCTCCCAATCTAGAGCCACGAAAGATAGGAGGATTCATCCTCACAAAGTCTCTCAACCTTGAGGCCACGGTTCTCTCATAAGCATTCACCCTAAGCCCTACATCTCTATTCACTTGAGCCATCATGGCTCGAGCTAGGGCTAGAAAAGTCACCCTAATCTATTTATTGGTCATATCTTGGGAAACCACCGAAACTTCATTCTCTTGAGGCACTTGATCACCTTGCGTAACTTGGTCACCTCAAGGACCTTGGGGGTGGTCCCCCATCTACATTCTCCTCTTCCGCTCTCCTTGGGTTATCCCTTGTATTCATATCCTGTAAACTCAAGAGAAATTATTAGGAAAAGGACACTTATAACACTAAACTCTAAGGCACGACTTCAAGAATATGAAAGAAGTGTAAATTTCTATCGTCATATAGCCTCTCGCTCATACATGTTTCACGACTCACACTGATGAACAAGACTCTACTAGACGTGTCTTGTGAGAGATCAACCCTAAAACCATTCTCAAAACCTTGTGCTCTGATACAATGTTTGTAACGCCCCGAGAGCACCCCCTAGTCATAAAAAGCGTACAAGACACCAAAGGGGTCTTATACAAGCCTCATAACATTCATTCATCGCTTCGGTAAAAGAAAGCGTAAGGAATTAAAACTTTTTATTCAAAACCATACAATCTATTAAAAGTCTCATTTATAAAGCAGTGGAATTACTAAATCTCACATGGCCATCTTAGATACACTTTAACAAGATAGGGTCACGGCCCTTTACATTTGAAAACTAAGTCAAAAGTCCTAAAACATAAAGAAACTAGAAACATGAAATCCTTGTGCTCGACATATGAGGATCTACCAAAGATAGGTCTTGAGAGAACTCTAATCCAAAGCTTCACTAGAGAATGCTATCACTTGCCAGAACCTACACTTTGTAGAAAATAGAAGAAATATGGATTAGCACACAAAAATGTACCAAGTATGATGACCATGTAAAAACATGCTAAAATGGACATTTTTATGAAAGTCATGCTTGTATGCCATTTTAGTAAAACTTCATGAACATTAATCACAATAGGCATAATATGAGTCACAATCAACATACAAAGTCACATACTTCACATTTAGTCAAAAGCATATCTAACCATTTACCTTCAACTTGAGCCTTCACCTCAAGTAACCCTCAGGCTATACCTTGTGCAATGTATGGGTAGAGTCCCATACCACCACCCACACTATGATACCACCTTAAGATCTCCAAAGGTGAATCCACATTTATCATGCTCCATATTACAAGTAATCATGCTCAACAAGTACAAATATTCAACATATAATCACATTCATCAAGTAAGTCATTTCACCATTCTAGGACCTCTTATATAAAGTTACCCAAAGACACGGCTATGTAAGATATGAATTGGTTGCCCATACAATCTCTTCATACATAATTAGGCATTCCTCAAGGCTACAATAGACAAGAACATTTACATTCCAATACAACATGCTAATTAATTCATTTCATTTAGATAATAGGCCAATATTATTCATTAGATTTCTTTAGGACACATTCATGCATTTAGAAGACTTTGATTCATTAGACATTAAGGCTTAGAGAACAAACTATAGTACCTTCAAAGCCTACTCGTGCAATGTATGGATAACATCCCATACTACTACCTACACTTTGTAGTACCTATCAAGTAACTAGAGTGCAGATCTCACATGATGGGAATAAGCGTTTAACCGACATAGTCCATGTAATCTAGACAAGGAATCCGATGTTTTCCCTACATCGAAAAGAGGTGCTCTCCATGCCGAAGGAAGACCGATAGTATTAGCTTGGATGCACATTAGATCCAGTGGCCAATATCCGATGCGGGAACATGGTTATGGGTTAGGAAGATGTTCATTGTAACCCTAGCCGAACATCACGAGAGTTTCCATCTAACCATATCCACTCAGTGCTTAGCCTACATTCCCATAGAGTATTTCATTCACAATACAATAGTGTACTAGGAAGAATGCCATTGGCCTATTAACCGAAGTTACACCAATACACAAGGAAGGAATGTTATAAGCCTATCGATCCATGGTACATTCAAGGATAGCTCTAGGGTGTACATGAAAGGAATGCGACTTGCCTATCGATTCATGATTCCTCATTACATTCTTATACTCATGAAAGGAATGACACTAGCCTATCGATTTTAGAGTCTTCATTACATTAGAACATTTATGAAAAGAATGCCTAAAGCTAGCGATTCAAAATGATTGAGACATTAAGTCAAGATACATTCACTATTCAAGAAGAGGATGCCTAAGTCTACCAAGTCAAGGTACTTCATTCAACAAAGTTATTCATTCATCAAGAAGAGGCACCTAAGTCAACCAAGTCAAGAGATTCACCTTCAACAATATAGGACACTTCACATTCCAACATCTTTATTCATGAGTGTTAGGAGAGAGAGAGTATACTATCAATCACAACACATTTACAATCTATACAAAATCATCATTACATCGTTGAAGTCACATGCCCATAATCAACAAGTAAACACCGCCACCATAAGTTGGTCACACATCAATAGATCACAATTATATATAAATATAACTCTATCTCAACCCATAGATACAAGAAATAAGATAATTGACAAGATTCTATATCCAATTCATCATCAACATAAGCAATTCAACAAGATCTCATTTGAATTTACCTTTCAATGCCATGATCCTCACATCACTAACAGGGTATAATAAACCACATGAATTCACCAAGTAACTTCAAACACATATTATTCATTATACTTCCATAATTAACAAAATTTCCAATCAAATTCCATAAATATTAGATTGGGGGAAAACATGGGTTCTTGAACGAATTCAATATGAAATCATCTTTAAATCCTTAGTCAAACCACAATTCATCATTTGAATGGCTTTGCAAACGATTTTCCCATGAACCCACGCTTAGATTAGAAATTAGGATTTTTGATCATTGAAAGACTTTGAAATCTCTTTTGATTTGACTCCTTCAATGAAAGATTAATCCAGGATCAACGCTCACCAGACCTTATACTTGCAGAACCCCACGAAATTGAAGAAGAATCTCCTTCAAATCCCAACCCTAGCTTGACTTGAACTCCAATGGAGTTTCTAGAGAGAACCTTTTTGGGAGGGAGAGATTTGATTTACCGTTCTTGAAGTAATAGGTCTAACTATATTTTTAAAATACTTAAAACACCTAAAAACATATAAAATAACCGTCCATGTATTAATTAGGAACCATAGATTGGGGTTGGGGCTCAACATTGTCGTCCGTGCTGTGCAACCGTATATTGGGGTTGGGGCTCAGCATTGAGGGACAAGCCTCCCTAGACTAAGTACCTACCCATGGCCATGATATATGGGACGTGGACTGGTCTAAGGGGCATGGATAGGAGTCGTACGTCATGCTATTTTTACAGCTTTTAGGTTAATGTTGGGGTCCTCCTCAAGGGCCCCTTGGGGAGTCCTTGGGGAGTCGTACCCAGACGTTTAACCCCTAAACATGTCATTCTAAGTATGAGAACCATTTTACAAGATTTAACCCTCATACAACACACCAAAACTCCACTACAAGTCTCTACAACCCACTAGCTCAACTCACTAGTTCACGAGCGTTATAGTCGTGTCTTGACGTTTAAACCCTAAGTTGATCAACCATGTCGGGACAACATGAAACACCATCTAAACTTAATAAGAAAACAAACAAATAGATGTTAGGCTCTAGTTTCACTAGTTTGTTTTTAGGGTCGTTACAGTTAGAACTCGCCTAATTGCTACTTGCCGGACCAAGGATGTAGTTAATAAGAAAAGAATTATCAGCATAGATTTAGTGTGATACTATCTAATAGTCTAATATCAATTGGTGCTAGGGTGAAAACTAAGCCATACATTGATGTGATGTCTAATATGAGGTAAAGGTAAGGGTTAGTAAATTATACACACATAGCCGGACCAAGGTGCGGGGTGAAATTCTCTATTTGGCGGACCAAGCACTTAGGGATACATAACTTACCACTTTTCATGTGATACACTAGGAAAGGATTACTCTTACAAGGATTACCGCATTATGAGCTTATGGAGAACACATACACTATAGTTTCTTTCTCTCATTGATAACAACTAAAATTCAAATCTTGCTCACTTGCTCTCTAAACAACAATAAGTTATTTGGTACACAAAAACCTCCCTCTTTACTTACTTGTCTTGGAAATACGTTGACTAAACAAATATAATCATAAGTTAAGTTTAAGTCTAAACCATATTCCTTATGGGATCGACCCCAACCTCTAAGCTGGGTTCTTTACTTGATAACGATCGCTTATACTTCTTTAGGGAGGTGTAATTTGAGAGTATCAAATTTTGGCGCTGTTGCCAGGGAATAAGGCTTTTAGATTAAGTTTAACTACATTATTGAACTTTAGTAAATTATTTCCTAATTTTACTTTTCTTTTGTTTTTGTTTCGCTCAAGTTCCTACTCTAGTGTATGCCAAGTACACGGAGTCAAGGCGAACCATTGCCCCAATGATCCAGAGTTAAGTAGAACTTTCAGAAGAATGAAAAACCAAGGGGTCTAGTCAATCCAATCGGGGTAAATCTAGGTGATGAAGTTGAGTTGCAACCTCCTGGGATTGTTAATAAGAATGGTCAAGTTCATGGTGAAAATCTACTTTGAGAAGCATTGAGGGTGCAAGTTTCGCCAGAACCAATGTTGTGTGATAACTATTGGGTTGACTTCAATACCGCTGAATCTGAAGGACCTATTTTTCTACCTCCTCTACCTCCAGGGCATATATTAGTAGTGACTAGCAATCTGATGCAGATGCTTACAGCGAGGGGTTTGTTCTCTGGTATGGCATCGGAGGATCTGCATGGGCACATTGCGAAGTTGAGGACAGTCTGCAAGAGTTGTGTGGGTCTACCGAAATTAAACATGGATGTCATTGGGTTGAGAGTCTTCCCTCTATCATTGACCGATATTGTTGTTGTGTGGTTTTATGTGATTCCATATAACTTCATTCATGAATAGGATCAATTGCACAATGTATTCATGGCCAAGTACTTTCCATTGTCAAAGAGGCTAAACCACAAAGATAAACTCAACAACTTCATGGCACTACCTGAAGAGTCTGTGAGTAATTCATGGGATAGGTTCACTGTATTCATAAGAAATGTTCCAAATCACCGTATTGGTGATGAGTCGCTGAAGGAATACTTCTACAGAGGTCAGGATGATAATAGCAAGGTTATGCTTGATACTATAGCGGGGGTTTCATATGGTGAGTGCACTTTTGAGTAGATCGCTGAGAAATTGGAGAAAATCTCCTAGAATAACATAGCTTGGAGCACTAAAAAGTTAGACATTGGGAGGAACACATTTGCAGTTCAATCTACACCTAACCAATCTACTGATGACATTCATGAGGAGATGGCTCAAACGAGGACCGAACTGGGGTTGGTGTTGAAGCATGTGAGCGGAGGTACCAAAAAGGTAAATGTTGTGAATTATTTGACTAGAAATCCACCACCGGTTGAGGAATGTTACTATGAGGAGGATGCTTACTTGGTGAATGATTAGACGGGGTGTCTTTGAACCAACGCACAAGGTTCCAATTCAGATAATTGGCGCCAAGGTCAACAAAATCAAGGTCGAAACTATGTTAACTACAATTGAGAGGGTCAATATGTCCAGAATGGGACCTACAATCGCGACAACAACTACAATTGGAACAACTATGGCAAAAGAAATGATAGAGTTGGGCCTTATCTACCTCCACAAAATTGGGAATCCGGCAATAGGGAAGTTGGGGGTAGTATGTCACGAATTGAGGATATGATGCACAAGATGATGAGGAGGTTTGATTCGACTAATGAGAATGTGAAGGAGATACGAAATGACTTGTCTGGTATAGGTAAAAAACTTGATGCACATGCAGTGTCGATAAAGCAACTTGTGCAGTAGATGAACCAATTGTCTACTACAGTAAACCCACGTCACCCTAGTACACTTCCTAGAAACACCATCCAAAATCCAAAGAATGATGGCATTGTATGGCGGTCACTACTCGAGGGGGTAAGCAGACCAGTGATCCACCTATGCCATCTGAGGTTGAAATAGTGGTTGAGAAATATGATGAGGAAATTGACGTTACTGGAGACTCCAAGAATGCTACAGAGAAGGAAGCGGAGATAACCCAAAAAGTTGTCCCCATTCCTAGACCTCCACCTCCATTCCTAAAGAGGTTGGTGAAGAAATATGAAGAAGGGAAATACTGCAGTTTTATTATTATGTTGAAACAGCTTTCCATCAATGTTCCGTTGATATAAGATTTGGAGAAAATGCTTGGGTATGCAAAGTTTATGAATGATTTGGTGACTAAAAAGCGGGCCATTAGTTTTGAAGAAGAGGAAAAGTTGTAACATTGTAGTGCTATTGCTTCTAGGTCGCTTGTGTAGAAAAAAGAGGATCCTAGTGCTTTTACTATTCCTTGTACCATAGGGTTGCTACATTTTGCTAAGGCGTTGTTTGATTTGGGTGCAAGTATCAATCTGATACCATTATCAATTTACAAGAAGTTGGGTTTAGGGACTCCAAAGCTGACTGCTATGCGACTAGTCTTGGCTGATAGAACTGTGAAGAAGGCCATTGGTGTTCTCCAACATGTGCTTGTGAAAGTGGAGTCATTTATTTTTTCGGCGACTTTTTGTGATACTTGACTGTGAGGTTGATTTTGAGGTTCCCATTATTCTAGGGAGACCATTCCTTTCTACATAGCGCGCTTTGGTCGATATATAAAAGGGGCAGATATAGTTTTGATTGAAAAATAAGGAGGTAACTTTCAATATTTGTAGTTTTATGAAGTAGGGTAGTAGGCTCAAGTCGGTATCATTGGTGAATCATATGGTGGAGCGAGGTTCGGAGGTGTCCATTGAAGATCGATTGGGTGTTGATGCATTGGCAGCGGTGATGATGAATTTTGAAGGTGATAGTATTGAAGACTGATGAATTGGTCGCCGCACTTAATAGGTTTGAATTCCGTTCCAAACCAAAGAAGCTTGAGTTAGATATGAAGAATTGTGACTCTCCACCCGCAAAACTGTCTATTGAAGAGGCTGCAAAATTGGAGCTTAAGGCTTACCATCACATTTGAGGTATGTATTCTTGGGGAGAGAAGGTACTTTACCGGTCATCATTGCGGCAGATTTAAATGGGGAACAAGTTGAGGGTTTGGTTTCTGTGTTGAGGAGGTTCAAGAGGGCTATTGGGTGGATGATTGCGAATATTATTGGGATTCCTCCTGGCATTTGTTCTCATAAAATCCAACTCATGCCGGATCACAAGCCTAGTATTGATCACCAAAGGAGACTAAATCTGCCTATGCAAGAGGTAGTGAAAATGGGAATCATCAATGGTTGGATGTTGGAGTTATCTATCCCATTGCAGATAGTAGTTGGGTATGCCATGTTTAGTGTGTGCCAAAGAAAAGTGGGATTAGTGTGGTTCCTAATGCGAAAAACGAGCTTGTTCCAATGTGGCCCGTGACTGGATGGAGAATCTGTATAGACTACTGGTAATTAAATGCTTGGATAGAAAAGGACCACTTCCCTATGTCGCCCATGGATCAGATATTGGATCGACTTTCGGGTAAGGGTTGGTATTGTTTTCTTGATGGTTTTTCGGGCTACAATCAGATTTCCATAGCTCTGGAAGACCAATATAAGATCACCTTCACTTGCCCTTATGGGACTTTCGCCTTCAAACGAATGTCATTTTGTTATGTAATGCTCTAGTGACCTTCCAGCGTTGTATGATGTTGATATTTTTTGATATGGTGGAAGACACTATTGAGGTATTTATTGATGATTTCTCTGTGGTTGGTGACTCTTTTGATGGTTGGTTGGACCATTTGGCTGAGGTGCTTAAACTGTGTGAACAGTGCAATCTTGTGCTCAATTGGGAAAACTGCCACTTTATGGTGAAAGAAGGGATAGTTTTGGGTCATCGGATTTCTGTGAAGGATATTGAGGTTGATAGAGTGAAAGTCGAGGTAATAGAAAGTTTCCACCACCCATCTCTGTTAAAAGTGTTACAAGTTTTCTTGGGCATGCAGACTTCTATAGGAGGTTCATCAAGGATTTCTCCAAGATTTCACACCCATTGTGCAAATTGCTCGAAAAGAAATGTAAGTTTGATTTTGATGATGCTTGTCTGAGAGCATTTGGATAGTTGAAGGAAGCTAGTTTCCGCACCTACCATGATTTTGCCGGATTGGGGGTAAACGTTTGAGGTAATATGTGATGCGAGAAAAGATTCTTCATCCTATTTACTATGCCAACAAAGCTCTAAATGTGGCTATGTGGCTCAAAAGAACTATACTGTGACTGAACAGGAACTCCTTGTTGTGGTTTTCGCATTCGAGATATTTTGATCCTACTTGCTTGGTACTAAGGTCATAGTGCATACTGATTATTCTGCATTGAGTTATTTGATGACTAAGAAGGATGCAAAACCGAGGTATATTATATGGGTATGTTGTTGCAAGAGTTCAATTTTGAGGTGAAAGACAGAAAGGGGACGGAAAATCAAGTTGTCGATTATTTGTCCAGATTAGAGGAGGAAGCTATGCTCATTCTAGGAGATGGGGCTGAAATTAATGATGCATTTTCAGATGAACAGGTATTGGCCGCTTCTCATGATCTTAATCCTTGGTTCGCAAACTTTGCTAACTACTTGGCAAGTGATCTGGTTCCATCGGAGTTGTCTTTTCACCAAAGGAAAAAATTTATGCATGATGTGAAGAAGTCTTTTGGGATTAGCCTTATTTGTTCAGCATTTGTGCTGATGGGATTATTCGTCGATGTGTGCCCGAGGTTGAGATGTTGAGTATACTAGAGGCGTGTCATTCATCACCTGTTCGTGGGCATCATAGTGGTATTTGAACTACGCACAAGATTTTACAATGTGGGTATTACTGGCCTACCATCCACCAAGATGCTCATGATTTCACCAAGTCTTGTGACTGTTGCCAAAGAAAAGGAGGAATTTCAAAGAGGCAAGAGCTTTCTATGAATCAGATTTGGTTATAGAGTTATTTGATGTATGGAGCATTGATTTTATGGGTCCATTTATGAGTTCACATGGGATGAAGTATATTCTTTTTGCGGTTGATTATGTGTCGAAGTGTGTGAAAGCAATTGCGCTTTCTAACAGTGAAGGTAAAAGTGTCACTGCATTCCTGAAAAAGAATATCTTCTCCAGATTTTGTAAACCTAGGGTGATTATCAGCGATAGAGGTTCCCACTTATGTAACAAGTTGTTCAAGGCGCTACTTGAGAAATATGGCCTCCGCCACAATGTAGCCACTCCTTACCATCCGCAGTCTAGTAGGAAAGTTGAAGTGTCCAACAGAGAGATCAAACAAATTCTTGCTAGGACTGTGAATGCTAATAGAACAGATTGGTCTAGGAGGCTTGATGATGCTCTATAGGCCTATCGCACCGCATTCAAGATTCCCATAGGTGTGTCCCTTTACCAACCTGTGTATGGGAAGTCTTGCCATTTGTCGGTAGCGCTAGAGCACAAAGCTATGTGGGCACTAAATAAGTTGAATTTGGATTGGGGCACCACTTCGAACCAGAGAGTAAATGACATGAATCAGCTTGATGAGTTTTGCCTAAGAGCTTATGAAAGTTCAGCCTTATACAAGGAGAAGATTAAGATGTATCCTGATCAAAAGATTGAAAAGCGTGAATTTGTTGTGTGTGATCTAGTGCTTCTATTCAACTCTAGGTTGTGCTTGTTTCCTTGAAAGCTCATGTCCAAGTTGACTGGGACATTTACTGTCACTCAAGTGTTCCCACATGGAGCAGTAGAGCTCGAGACCAACGAGGGAACAAGGTGAGCAGGCAAAGGATAAAGGTCTACATGGAAAAAAGGAGAATATGCAAGAGGCAGTTAAGGCCTACTATTTTTGTCACGACCCAAGCCTAGGGCCTAGACGTGACATGGCGAATGAGGAACCCGAAGGAACCCAAAACAAGCCTCTCAAACTTGTCATCTCACTTCATTGGTCGCGAAAGTACAATCAACATTAATTAACGGGAAATAGGGACTAAGGGCAAACCATTTCAAAATGACATCATAGAACAAGAGTCAAGCTCATTTACAAAATACTTGTCCAACGCACAGCTCTACATACATAGATAGGACGGGGGCCATGACATACTACCGGCTCCCCTCATAGTCAAAATACAATTGCAAGCTAAAGTCTCAAAACATAGGAGTAGGAAACATAACATAGCCCTCGAATCATTGAGGACTCACCAACAAACTCGGATAAGCACCGTACTAGCCATGTGAATGGAGAGAAGGATCAAGAGTAGCTCCGGTCCCTACATGGT
>NC_064283.1:45725521-45837489 GCF_019186545.1 Solanum stenotomum | reverse complement strand
GAACAAGACTAATTTATGAATCTTAACTTAAACCATGAATTAGTGAGTAGAATAGAGTCTAGGCACTATGGGTGGAAGGACCCATGAGTTCAACACCACATACCTTGAGTTCTTATGAAGGTCTTGAGAGTGTCTTCAATGGAAGCTTGGAACTTGGAGCAAGAGTCTCTTCAATCTTGAGGAAGGTTTTGGATTAGGGTTCTTGAAAGAACTTGAGAGAAAATGTGTCTAAGTATGGGAGAGGTGTTTTGGGAAATGTTTTAGAGATGAGAATTGAACTAATGGTATATAGGAAATAACATATGCTCTTTGGAAAAATGGTCCAACACTTAGAAAAAAAAATGAGGCGAGTGAACAGTAAAAACGCTCACTGGAAATTGCATTTCCTGTCGGACAGATTTTACGAAAATGGGCATAACTTCTTTGTCTGAACTCCGAATAAGGTGAAACGAAGTACGTTAGGTAGCTAACTCAAAGGGCTTTCCATGGATAAGTTATGGGCCACCCAATTATTTGTGTGCTAGGAGATATGACCCTCCAAAGTAGACCCTCGAAAAAGGCTTCACTTGGAAATTTCGGATTTTGATACGGTTGCTCTAAAATTTGGGTTAGACCCATTTTCCACTCAATTTGACCCCTTAAACAAGAATATGAAGTCAGATTTTCGAAAAATGAAACAGATTTTTTTTGATATAGCTAAACAAGTTTTTGGTAACTTCTTAAGCACATTTTTAAGAACCTTTTGGGTCATTTCAATTTTGATGAAGTCTGAGTAATCAAGAGGCATGGTTCATGCCACGACATTATATCAAGCGCTTCTTGGGAGGAAACCCAAGATGTACAATCTAGCCAACTATAGGTTTTTCTTTTCGATTTAGGAGTTTTCTTTGTCTACGTTATTTTTTGTAATTCTTTAGATTGTAATTTTATTTTTCTTCTAGTGTTGGCTAGATTTAGAATAGGTTCCGTGCTAAAAAGCGTCAAGTAAATGGAATAAGAAAGTCCTAACGGTTGCTACATGTGCAGGGATGAAAAGCTTAATCTATAGAAAATGTTTGTTGCAGAGGTCTACGGACCCCTTCGATGGCATATGGTTCAATCTACGTACCGTGAATGGTGTCCGTAGACCCCAGGTAAGTCCTCAAAATTTTCTAGTGCTGAGTGACCTACGGATCCCATTTATGGTCCATAGGTCGACCCACGGCCCGTAGACGCGGTATCGTGTGTCCAAACCTAGGGTTCAGTCGACCCGACCCGGACCCCTTTTTAATAAAACTCTTCATTTTTTTAAATCATTCCCCACTTCCCATATTCCCTCCTAACCATTTCTAACCCTCCAAATCCCAAAACTCCCTCATCAATCCCCCTTATCACTCCCATTTTCCATAATCATTTTTCCCTTCTCCCAAATTTCCATTCTTCATTCTCCCAAATCTGATCAGTCCCATTCTCCCTTCCCAAGAAGAGTTCAAGGTTCGGGTTTGGTGTCACAAAGGTCTAAGGAGTTTTAGCATTACACAATCACCACTTCCATTACTTGTAAGATAAACTATTTCAACTTAACTCTTGAATTTCGGTATTCATTGTTCAATATGTGAAGTCATGAAGTGGATCTTGACCTTGGGTTGTTTTTTTTTTTGTATGAAATTGCATTCTAAACTATAGTTAGAAATACCCTTGGGATAATAAAATGTGATTGTGTTGTCTTTGTAATCAAATAAATTTGGGTAAATAGTTTAAATGGAAGTTTCGACTTAGAATTCCTAGTTTTGTATGCCATAAAAGTTAAATAATGAGTAATCGGAACCCTAGGGATGACAAACTACCATAAATTGTGTTGAAATGCATGATTAGACTTAGGTTGATTATTTGAATGGTTGAAAAATGGTTTACATATGAAGCATGTCTGATGCATGGCACATACTTGACCCACGAGACCCCGCTTATAGATCGTAGGTCAATCTACAGACCGTAGGTCAAGTCTGTGGGTCTGTTGCACATGGAAAACCTCTAAGTGAGGAACCACGGAGGTGGATTACGGTCCGTAGGTCAACTATGGACCGTTCTGCACATCCGTGCTTCCCATCAGAGCCAAACTTCTTGGGATCTCTGACCTACGGAAGGGACCCACGGATCGTAGGTACCCACTGTAGGTGGGCACTGATGCTACAACCCAAAAAGTTTTTTTAATTTTCGTTTTTGTTCGTTATTTGTTCTAAAATTTTTGAGTGTGTAATGGGTTTGTGTTGGTACTAACTAAGCCTCCATAGGTACAATGTCCCAAGAAAGTTCTGGTCTACGCTGCAAGGGGCAAGTCAAAATCTATGGCACCTTCGTATCGGCTGATAGATGAAGATATTGATGCGGAGAACGATCCCTCATATGTTCCACCTGCCACTAGGACATCCCCTACATAACCACGCACCACACATAATCAATCCTGACAAGGAGTTTCTGACGTAGTCACTAACTCCCAGTCTGATGAAGAGGATACACTAATCGGTTCCCCGGTTGGTTCTGAGTCCGCTTCTGCTTCCAGCTCCAATTTTGGCTATAGTTCACATGGTAGGACTGCCTTGTCTGATGAGGCTCATAGTACAGAAGACATTCAAGTTCCCCCGAGTACAAATCCTACACCAGTTCCTTAGGAGCCCAATCGATGCTGAATGAAAATGATAGGATGTCTTGATTGATCACTTAGGAGTGCCGGGCTCTCACAGGCAGCCTTCATACTTTGAGGTTTCATTGACAGACGGGCCATGCCAGCCACCCAGGCCTCGCTCAAATCTACTCTAGTTCGGGGGTTCTTAGTTGATATATCGGAGGCTAATATCAGATGATTCCTCTATGGCCCAGCCCCTACTCCAGCAATCAACACGGTCGAGTTTGATTATTGATGGGATATTGTGAGAAGCAGAGCATTCCAGAGGAATAAACAACAGAGGGAGACTTTACAGCATTGGTTGGCTCATCACATTGCTACAGACGGAGAGCATGTCGAGGGGGTCATCACCCCGGGTTTGAGCATCAAGAAGGCCGCATTGACTTTTCTGGCCAAATTCTTCGGGCTATTGGTACGAAATAGGGTGTCTCCTATGCAGGTAGACAATGTTCTTACTTGGGACCGTGATACGCTTAAATTACACCTCCCTAAAGAAGCATAAGCGATCGTTATCAAGTAAAGAACCCAACTTGTAGGTTGGGGTCGATCCCACGAGGAAAATGGTTTAGACTTAACTTTAACCAACAATTATATTCATTTAGTCAACTTACTTCCAAAAACAATTAATTGAAAGGGACGGATTTGTGAAACAAATTGTTAGAATTCAGTAAGTAATCAGTAAACAAAAGTCAATTTTGGTTGTTATCAAGATGAGAGAATTAACTAGGGTATATGTGTTCCCCACAAGCTCATAACGCAGTAATCCTAGTAATAACAATCCCTTCCTAGTGTACTGCATGCAAAGTGATAAGCTAGGTATCTCTAAATCCTTGGTCCGGCATCTAGAGAATTTCACCCCGCACCTTGGTTCGGCTATGTGTGTATAATTTACTAACCCTTACCTTTACCTCATTTTAGACATCACATTGATGTTTGGCTTAGTTATTACTTCGCACCAATCGACACTAGACTATTAGATAGTATCACACTAAATCTATGTTGGTAATTCTTTTCTTGTTGATTACCTCGTTGGTCCGGCAAGTAGCAACAAGCTGAGTTCTAATGTTGCGCACCGTTAAAAAGACTTTTGAACGAAAGAATTATCAATGCATGCAAAACATTATTCAAGTACTGCTTATTTACTATTCATAATTTGTTAATCGCTCATGGTTCCCACAACCCTAGTTGTGGAGTTTAGTTACCCATAATCATATGAACGCAATTCATTGTTTTAGATGAAAGAATTATGAACTTACGTAATTGAGAATAACAAACCCAGAATTTCAACTTGAATTTCAATACCAAAATCTTCAAAACCAACTTAGCAAATCAAGAATTGCTAGGTTTGCAAAAATAATTTCAACCCCAAAAACGAGGTTTACATACCCTATTTAAAGAAAAACAAGTCCTAGCTAAAAAGGAAACGAAATAAGGAAATAAAGCCTACAGGATGAGTCTACAATCTACGACACTGACCTACGGTTTGTAAGTATATCTATGGTCTATAGGTCCCTTCCGTGGCTCAGGACTTGGGCAATTTTTCAATCTTAAAAATCGTCAAAACTTCTGCCACATTTGACGGTTCAACAGTTCGAACCGTAAGTCAATATATGGTCCGTAACTCCTCTCTGTAGCTCCATACTTGAACTTTTCAGTATCAGGTGCTGGAACCAAATTTGTGTCACATTTTACAGAGAAACAGTACGGTCCGTAAGTTGCAACCGTGGTTCCACACTTGGTCAAGAATTCCCTGATCTTGAACCATGCCTTGCCTGCCCATCGATGTCCATCATCTACGAGGCATAACTGGACCTACGGCCCATAGGTTGCCTCCGTAGATGCCCTTTTCTGCATGTCTTTCAGCTGTGTCTTCAAATCTCCGTGTATGAACTTATTTCCTGAAAACATGAGAAAAACACATAAGAACTAATACAAAATGGCCCTATACACACACAACTCTCAAGTGAAATGTATTAACAATACCTTAAACTCACGGTATATCAACACCCTCAACTTAAAATCGTTATTTGTCCTGAAGCGATGCACTAAGACTCCACACGACACTTGTATAGAAGCAAGCAATTTAAGCACAAGCAATCATATGGCTCTCTGTCCCAATTCTCTTTTTGGGTGCAAATCTTTTCTCTTAGACACAACAAGCTAACTTGTGTGGATCAAAACATGACAAAGATCGTCCAACAAACACACCAGCATACATTGTTTTACTATCACCAAGGTACCAATTTTTCGACAATGTAACTAGTGCCCTTACTTCAAACAAAATCCTTTTTCACACAATGAATATGATTTTGAGTAAAAGGATTCAATCAACACTCACACTAAGAAGTAACTTCAAGTACAGTTGGTGCTACCATAGGCTTGCCCTTAATTTCACTGCTTAGACTCTCCAAACTAGGTTCTAGGATCACTATAGGACTTTCTTGGCTTGTAACATAGGCTCAGGGTCAGGTGTGGTACATTTGGGTACTTTTAGTGACTTTCTGCCCTCCTTGATTCTCTTCAACCATGGATGTGACTTTAGACTTTGTAGCTCTTTCATTTTTTTGCACTTTCATCTTCTTCTTTCAGTTTATTCTTTTCTTTAGATTTCAACAGGTCACATCCTTCCCTCTCTTTATTTTTTTATATTTTTTTTTCTTTTTCAACATCAAACTCTTTTCATACCCATTTTTATTTCAGTTTCCCCTTTCATAGTCACCCTTAACTTATGGATTTTCCATTGGTTGAGGTGCATAATACCCGATGTCAGGTCAGGGCCAAGATTGAGGTTCCTTTTTACATTAGCCACCCTTAACTTAGGTTTTTGGCCTAAGTTGAGGTGCACATGTCCAAGGAGGGACCGGAGCCAACTTCTATATGGGAAGGTGAGTTAAGGCTTTATAAAGAAATGGTCTAATTTAGTCTCAAAGCATTTGGATCAAAGGGAGCATTTATTTCATTTGGTTGGATTCTTCTTTTAGGCAATTTATGGACTACGATGTGGCGAAAAAGAAGATACTCTTTCAATGATTATGCTGGCGTTAAGATTTCAAACTTGTCGTCTACTTTCAGGAAAGGTTATGATTACCAGAACAAGGGCCTATGAGCACTTCCTAGCCTCTAGAGTAGATTGTCTTAGCAGGACTAAATGGGCAAGTTCTAGATTGGCATACAAACTGTCTGAACAATCAACTATTCTCACACACTCTTGGCACATAATTTCATTATCAGATTATCATATTACCCAGTTCAAGTTTTTGCTTATGTCATGCCATCAAGTTGGTTCCTTATGCCATACTCCAAGCCAACACATTCAACTCATTCTAATCTACAGATTATAGCACAATTTTTAATCAACTTTTGTCATCATACTTCATTCTTTCTCATGCTTCTACACATACAATCCTAACATATGCTGGTTCAACAGAAATTAAGCAGTCTCTTGGGGAAAAAGAGCACCGGCAAAAAAACCCCAAGAGAGGATTTATGAGTTTGGTTACTCAGACTTCACCCTATCACTCAATCCATTTACCCCACCCCCAACAAAAATAGATGTGATTGTCCCCAATGCGTACAAAAAAATACTAAAAGATAATGGATTGGATGAAGCAAACCTATGGCGCATAGCACCGAAGACTCATCAACAAGCAGGTGAGTCTGGTTTCCCGAAGACCGCTAGAACAATACTTTGGTCACCCTCAGTAATGCCTACATCATCCATCATAACACCCTCAATAGTGCTCTCGGCCACTCTAACTGCACCATCAGTGGTGTTCATATCGTCCCTCACAATAGGCGGGATCTCTACAATTGGGGCAGAACTTGATGCCCCCGCAACACTCTCACGCCTGAAAACATTTAGGGACTTACTTGGGATCTACGGTTGTCCTTGACGGTCCATAGCTTAAGTCGATGGGGTCCATAGACCTTTACACCAGACCTGTTTCTGTAGATTTTGCTTCGCGTCCCTACACGTGTAGCAACCATTAGGCCATTATTTTTACATTTTCTGGACACTTTTTAGACACAGACCCTACGCTAATTCTAGCCAACACTAGTACAAAACTAAAACACCTATCTAAATTAATACAGAGAAGATACTAAACAAAGAAAACTACTAGAAGGCAAAAAAATACCTATTGTTGGCTAGATTGTACATCTTGGGTTGCCTCCCAAGCAGCGCTTGATTTAACATCGTGGCACGACGCAGGCATCTTGATTACTCAGACTTCGTCAAGATGATAGGCCTCAACAATTTCTTGCACACTTTCCGCGTTTACCAAATAGATCTTGTTCCTTTGCCCGTTAACCATGAACCTTGTTCCTTCACTGTTCTCAAGCTCAACCGCTCCAAGGGGGAGCAATTTTGTGAGCAAAAATGGTCCGATCCATTTGAATTTGAGTTTGCCCAGAAATAAGTGCAACCTAGAGTTGAATAAAAGCACAAGATCACCCACAACAAATTCTCGCTTTTCAATTCTTTGATCATGATACCTCTTCATCTTCTCTCTGTACAAGGCTTAACTTTCATAAGCTTTTAGGCGAAACTCATCAAGCATATTCAAGTCATTCATTCTTTGATTATATGCGGCACCCCAATCCAAATTTAGCTTCTTCATCGCCCACAAAGACTTATGCTCTAGCTCTACTGGTAAATGGCAAGACTTCCCATATACAAGTTGGTAAGGAGACATACCTATGGGGGTCTTGTATGCAGTGCGATAGGCCCATAGAGCATCATCAAGCTTCTTTGACCAATCCGTTCTATTAGCATTCACAATCTTTGCCAAAATATGTTTGATCTCTCTGTTGGACACTTCAACTTGCCCACTAGTCTACGGATGGTAAGGAGTGGTAACATTGTGGCGGACACCATATTTCTCAAGTAGCGCCTTGAAAAACTTATTACAAAAGTGGGAACCTCCTTCACTGATAATCGCCCTTGGTGTACCAAATCTGGAGAAGATATTCTTTTTCAAAAATGCAGTGACACTTTTACCTGCATTGTTTGGGAGCGCAATTTCTTCCACCCATTTCGGTACATAATCAACCGCAACAAGAATATACTTCATCCTATGTGAACTCACAAATTGACCCATAAAATCAATGCCCCATACATCAAACAACTCTATCACCAATATAGGATTCATAGGAAGCTCTTGCCTCTTTGAAATCCCTCCTTCTCTTTGGCAACAATCATAAGACTTGGCGAAATCATGAGCATCTTGGTGGATGGTAGGCCAGTAGTACCCACATTGCAAAATCTTATGCGCAATCCGAATACGACTATGATGCCCACCAACAAGCAATGAATGACATGCTTCAAGTACACTCAACATCTCAACCTCGGGCACACAGCGACGAATAATCACATTAGCACAACTATGATACAAGTAAGGCTTATCCCAAAAGAATTTCTTCACATCAAGCGTAAACTTTTTTCTTTGGTGAAAAGACAAATCTGAGGGCACAAAATCGCTTGCCAAATAATTAGCAAAGTCTGCGAACCAAGGAATCAGATTATAAGAAGCAGCCAATACTTGTTCATCTGGAAAAGCATCATTAATTTCAGCCCTATCACCAAGCATTAGCTTAGCCTCTTCCTCAAATCTGGACAAGTGATCGGCAACTTCATTTTCGGTACCCTTTCTATCTTTTAGCAAGAAATCAAACTCTTTAGCAACAATACCCATCTAAACAACCTCATTTTTGCATCCTTCTTCGTCATGAAATACCTCAATGCAGAATGGTCAGTATGCACTATGACCTTAGTACCAATCAAGTAAGATCGAAATTTCTCGAATGCGAAACCACCACAAGAAGTTCTTGATCAGTCACAGTATAATTCTTTTGGGCCACATTCAGAGCTTTGCTTGAATAGTAAATAGGGTGAAGCATTTTTTCTTTCCTCTGTCCTAATACTACACCAAGCGCAACTCCACTTGCATCGCACATTACCTCAAACGGTTGTCCCCAATCAGGTGAAATAATGAAAGGTGCAATAACCAACTTCTCCTTTAACTCCCCAAATGCTCTCAGACAAGCATCATCAAAATCAAACTTATACTCCTTTTCAAGCATTTTGCACAATGGATGTGCAATTTTAGAGAAGTCCTTGATGACCCTCCTATAGAAACCTCCATGCCCAAGAAAATTTCTAACACCTTTTACAGAGATAGGTGGTGGAAGCTTTTCCATTACCTCTACTTTTGGTCTATCAACCTTCAATGCCTTTCTCGGAAATTCGATGACCTAGAACTGTCCCTTCTTTCACCATAAAGTGACACTTCTCCTAATTTAGCACTAGATTGCAGTCTTCACACCTTTTAAGCACCTCAGCTAGATGATCCAGACATTGATCAAAAGAGTCACCTACCACAGAGAAATCATCCATGAACACTTCAATAGTGTCATCCACCATATCAAAAATATCGACATCATAGAGCGCTGGAAGGTCGCTGGAGCATTGCACAACCCAAATGACATCCGTTTGAAAGCAAAAGTCCCATAAGGGCAAGTGAAGGTGGTTTTCTCTTTGTCTTCCAGAGCTATAGAAATTTGATTGTAGCCCGAATATCCATCAAGAAAACAATACCAACCCTTGCCTACAAGTCTATCCAACATTTGGTCCATGAATAGCATAGGAAAGTGGTCCTTCTCAGTCCACGCATTCAACTTCCGGTAATCCATGCAGACTCTCCATCTGGTTAGGGCCGCATTGAAACAAGCTCGTTTCTCTCATTTGGAACCACAGTAATACCACCCTTCTTAGGTGCACACTGCACAGGGCACACCGAACTACTATCTGCAATGGGATAAATAACTCTGGCATCCAACCACTTGATGATCTACTTTTTAACTACATTTTGCATAAGTGGATTTAATCTTCTCTGGTGCTCGATAGTAGGCTTGTGATCTGGCATGAGTTGGATTTTGTGAGAACAAATATCGAGAGGAATCCCAATAATATCCGTAATAGTCCACCCAATAGCTCGCTTGAACCTCTTTAGCACAGTCACCAATCACCCTACTTGTCTCGCATTTAAATCTGTCGCAATGATGACCGGCAAAGTATTATCTCTACCCAAGAATACATACCTTAATTGCAGTTGTAGAGCCTTAAGCTCCAATTTTGGTGCCTCCACAATAGATGGTCTCGCGGGTGAGGACTCACGATTCTTCATGTCTAACTCATACTTCTTTTGTTTTGACCGATATTCGCACCTATCAAGTACAGCTTGGTACTCATCGTACTCTTCAATACCATTACTAGCGAAATTCATCATAATTTTTGCTAGTGCATCACACCTAGTCGCTCTTCCATTTGCACTTCTTATCCACTCTCAACTCTTTAAGTTATAGCAGATACCATTTGGAGCTCACCACTCTGCTTCATGGACCTATAAATATTGAAAGTTGCTTTATAATTGTTCAGTCTGAACTTCATCTGCCCCTTCTCCATATTAACCAACGCACGCCCTGTGGCAAGGAATGGTCTCCCAAGGATGATGGGAACCTCAAAATCCACCTCATAGTCAAGAATCACAAAATCCGCCAGAAAGATGAACGACTCCACTTTCACTAGCACATCATGGAGTACACCAATGGGCCTTTTTACGGAACGATCGGCCATAAGTAACCGTATCGTAGTAGGCTTTGGATCCCCTAGACCCAACTTCTTATAAATAGACAATGGGATGAGGTTGATGCTAGCACCAAGATCACATAATGCCTTAGCAAAGTGTAACAACCCGATCGTACATGGAATCATGAAGGCAACAGGATCTTCCTTCTTCTGTACAAGAGACCTTGTAGCAATAGCCCTACAGTGCTGCAATCTATCATCATCTTCAAAACTCATAGACCTTTTCTTTGTCACCATATCTTTCATAAACTTCGCATACCCAGGAATTTGCTCCAAAGCTTCTATCAACGGAACATTGATGGAAAGTTGCTTTAACATAGTAATTAACCTGCGATATTTACCATCTTCAGTCTTTTTCAATAACCTCTGTGGAAAAAGGTGGTGGAGGACTAGGTATGGGGACCACTATCTGAGATATCTACACTTCTTTCTCTGTCTCATTCTCGGACTCTTCTCTAACCTCTACCACATCATCTTCTTTTCTAATCTCAACATCCATCATAGACAACATAGGTGGATCAATGTTTTGCTTACCCCCTCGAGTAGTAACTGCCATACAATGACCATCGTTCTTTGGATTCTGGATGGTGTTGCTAGGAAGAGTGTCAGGTTGATGTGGGTTCACTATAGTAGAAAACTAAGTCATCTGCTACTCTAGATGCTTTATTGACATTGCATGGACGTCAAACTTTTGACCAGCACCAGACAAGTCATTTCTCATCTCTTTCACATTCTCATCAGTTGCATCAAACCTTCTCATCATCTTCTACATCATATCTTCAATACGTGCCATATTACCTCTAGCTTCCCTAGTACCAGATTCCCGATTTTGTGGGGGAATATAAGGTCCAACCCGATCGTTTTTGTTGCCACAACAGGTAAAATTCTACAGAAGGAGCGATCTACAGAGGTGACCTACGGGCTGTCGGTCCAGTCACGCTCCATAGGTTGGTGGCGTAGATGGAGCATCAGGGAAGTCTTGACCAAGTGTGGAACTACAAAAGCCATTGACGGAGCATAGATCGACCCACATGCCGTCCTACACATCCGTCATTTGTATCAAAAAGTTTGACTTCCAGTTCCTGATGAAAAGTTCTAAGTGTGGAGCCACGAGAAAGGACCCACGGACCGTAGGTCGACATACGGTCCATTCAGCAGGTCCGTCTTTGCATCAGAAAGTTAAAGGTTCCAACCTCTGTGGAAAAGTTCTAAGTCCTGAGCTACGGAAGGAACCTACGGATCGTAGGTCGATACACAGCCTGTAGGTCAGTATCGTTGATTGAAGCCGCAGCCAGCAATTTATTTCCTTATTTCATTTCCTTTTTGTTTGGGATTATGTTTTCTATAAATAGGGTATGTAAACCTCATTTTTAGGGGTTAGCTACTATTGTTTAACTTTAGTTCTTAGTGTGTTCTAGGGAATTAACTTTCAAACACTAGTAATTTGATTTTCTATTTTTGGTTTATAAAGATTTTGTCTTTGATTTTCAATTGGAGATTTCAGGTTTATTCTATTCATTAGGTAAGTTCATAAGTTCTTTTTGTAACAATATGAATTGTGTTCTTGCTAATATGGGTAACTAAATCCACAACTAGGGTTCTGGGAACCATTAGCGATTAAAAAAGTATGAATAGTAACTAAGTAATTCTTGAATAGTGTTGTTTCTGCATTGATAATTCTTTTGTTTAGAAGTCCTTTTAACTGTGGCCAGCGTTAGAACTCACCTTGTTGCTACATGCCGGACCAAGGAGGTAGTTAATAAGAAAAGAATTATCAACATAAATTTAGTGTGATACTATATAATATTTTAATATTAATTGGTGCGAGGGTGAAAACTAAGTCATACATTGATGTGATGTCTAGTACGAGGTAAAGGTAAGGATTAGTAAATTATACACACGTAGCTGGACCAAGGTGCGGGGTGAAATTCTCTATTTGGCGGACCAACAACTTAGGGATACATAACTTACCACTTTGCATGTGATACACTAGGAAAGGATTACTATTACTAGGATTACCGCGTTATGAGTTTATGGGGAACACATACACCCTAGTTTCTTTCTCTCATTGATAACAACTAAAGTTTGAATCTTGCTCATTTGCTCTCTAAATAACAATCAATTATTTGTTACAAAAAAAACCCCTCTTTGCTTACTTGTCTTGGAAATACATTGACTAAACGAATATAATCTTAAGTTAAGTTTAAGTCTAAACCATATTCCTCGTGGGATCGACCCCAACCTCTAAATTGGGTTCTTTACTTGATAACGATCGCTTATTGTCATGACCCAAGGGTACCCCCTAGACGTAACATGGCATAGTTGACCCTGAAGGGGTCGCATACAAGCCCTTAGCACATTCTTAACATAAGATAAATAGTAACTACGAGAAAATTTAAAAAATTTACAATCAAAATCATATCTCATTAAATCAACAAGCGAAAGTCTTTACTAAACCTTTGTCTCAAACCATCTATTAAACTCTTGAATAAAAGTCTTTGGGATGCGGCCCATACAAAGTCTAAAAACATGAAAATAAAGACCTAAAGGTAATGTGGTTTTTGTCCTCGAAGCTATGAGAACTCACCAAGATCTTCAACTCCTTGCAAATTCTACAAACCTATCTTCCAAGGAACTCAAGTCTCCAAACCCTACATTTGATTAGAATGTAGGCACTATGCGTTAGTACAAAATGTACCAACAATGAAAGGTAGCACAACATCATAAGAGCATCTCAAATGATTAGTCAACATAAGACATAAGCATAAGAGATAATAACATAGTCATGGCATAATCATTACATTCATAGCATGGTCTCCAACATACGCATCATATAAACATGAGTCAACCTAAGATATAGTTAATAAGCATAGGGCATACATCATGTTCATGGCATAGTCTTTACTTAGACTTTCATGGTTACATAATTCAACCTTAAGTACTTAATATAACAAGAGAACTACTTCGCAAGCCACCTCCAAGTATACTTCTGCAATCCAAGGATAGCATCCCATACTACCATCCAAGATAAGTACCTCTCTTTGGTCATTCTTGGGCATAGTCCACCTTCACATTCAAGAATTAGGTCTTCATGTCATTTTAACCTTAATCCATATACATGGTCACCTCTTAAAGCTTCTTTATGACATAAGGGTACCATACTTCTAGGTAACCTCAAGACACACTTGTACAATGCATGAAAAGCATACCATACTACCCTTCACACTAAGCATAGCCTTAAAGGCATCCTAGTCATATTCACCCTACTTTGGCCTCATTATTAGCTTAACTCTCACAACTAAGGGAATCTCTCACCTTTAGTTACCTATAACTAGGAAAGGAACCTCTAGCCTAATCCTATCTCAAGACTTTTCTTTAGTGACCCTAATTCATACTTGTGTAATGCATGCATAGCACCCCATATACTTTACATGCTATGTACTACCTTTAGGTCTTCATGCCAAAACTTCTTGGTTTGGAACCTAGTTCCTCGCTTTAACTCTAGAACACTGTGAGGTACTTTATTAATTATATCTTAGTTCATTATTAGGTCGAACCCTATGAGATACTTCCTTTAGTATGTCTAAGTTCACTACTAGCACGGATACTATGAGATACTCACTTAAGCATATCTAAACCCCTTTCTACTATGAACCCTATGAGATACTCTCTTAAGTATGTCTAAGTTCAATTATGCTTTAGAACACTATGAGATGCTTCTCAAGCATGTTATAGTTCATAGGATAAGGAGATTGCTACTAAGTACCTTAACTCAACTATGTGAAGGTTCACATCTCATGAGACCTAACTCTAGGAAAACCCACACTCTACTATGTAAGAGTTCCCCCTTTAACTTGGATAGTCCTCACATCAACTAGGTGTGGCTCTCCTTTCGTCTTGGAGTCCGGACCCTCTCTTGTGTGACACTCCATCTCATTGTCAATGTCCACTTGGAGCCAAGCATACACCCCAAGGTTTACTTGCTAAGCCTTTCTTAACACTCATCTCTCATGGAAGGAGGTCTTTGACAACCAATCCATGGTCAAGTTATTATATCACTTTCATCTATAAAGCATTCCTAAGATAGGTTAGATAAGTATAGGCCTTTCATCACAATTAAACCTATTAGACTTCTATTTTGTTTTAGACTTTACTCTCAAAGCCTTAGCAACGCTAGGAAATAACATTAGCTTCACCTTAAAGCCCTAGCTATTAGGATTACAACCATACTCTCAAGGTTTCTTTCTTAATCTCTTATTTATACCTAGATTTCAAGATAATTTGATCACATCTTTCATTACTAGGTGATTCTAGTCCTAATTGATCATAAAGGTTCAATTCTAACTTTACAAGTCAAGATCAATAATATACAATAGGGTCTAGTTCAATTCATGATTATATGATCCTAACTTTGATCAATTACAACAAACAACATTGAATTAGGAAGATCGCATATAAACTTTCAACTTTGCCTCTAATGGCATAAACCCACAAAGATTGAATTCATCAATTTAGATTAGGGTTCATCATAAAAATCACATGAAATCATCACATTATCAATAATTAAAACAAAATCAACCATAATTGGGTGATATCCACTAGATTGGAATCACACCCAAGCCCTACCCACAATCCAATCACAACCCTAGCTAGAATTGGGTTTTTGAGTTTACAATTGGGGGATTTCTAAGGGGGCTCCATGGGTGGAAGAACCCATGGATGATTAAGCTTCACATACCTTCAATAAAATCCCTAAACAAAGCTGGAATCAATGGTGAAAATCTCCCTAAGCTTCTACCCCAATTTCCTTTCTTCTTCTTCTTCTAGATAGATGATTTCTTGGGGAGTAATTTGGGGTCTTAAGATGAATGAGCTAATGACTTAGATTTAGGGGTCTATTAACTATTTATTGGAGGGTAATTAATTAACTAAACGTCCACCCTAACCCCTAAACTAATTACTAAACTAACCCTCAAAGCCTAATTTAAAACTAAACTTGCTAAAACTGGCAGAATTCACGAAACTCCCATCCACGGACAATGGATGGGTCTACTGAACGTGGTTTGGGTTCGTGGATGAGGACTGCGGCTCATAAGTTGCAGGCCTGTGCAGGACTTGACCCATGACCATGAACCACGGACCGTGGACCAGTCTACTAGCAGTGAATGGCCAACCGTGGTTCCTCAAAAGTGGACTGTTTTGGGGGCTGTTTTGGGGTCCTCCTCAAGGACCACTTGGGTGGTCCTTGGGGAGTCGTACCCAGCTGTTTAACCCCTAAACATGATATTCTAAGTACGGGAGCCATTTATTTTGATTTTAACTCTCATACGACACACCAAAACTCTTTCCAAAGACTCTAGAACTCACTAATTCAACTGACTAAAATATGGGGTGTTACTTTATCCCCCACTTGGAAACATTCGTCCTCGAATAACACTTTAAATACCTTATAAAGTCTAAAATTTAACTTAGCAGTCCATTATGCATGAATTACATCTAATGCAGACTATCAAGGAAGAAAACTTAAATTCCGAGCTAAACACATTCAATGTGACACAAAGGAGTAGGAATTACTTCTACCAACTCAAATTGCACTAAACTCTATATCTATTCATTCTCAAGGAGGAACTAACATCTCCTAGCTAAAACATGCCCAACACATACACTCATAGCTTAAATGCAAAGTTCTCCTCATAAAACATTTATCCATTGAGGAAATCATTTAACTCAAAAGTAGGGAATGCTCATTGACCAACTCATGAAGCCTATATGATACTCTCTACTCACATGCACCATAAGATGAGGAAACAATGCATAAAAGTCATTTATAACAAGACCTAAGCAATCTCAAGAACATGCATATAAGGAAATCATGGAAACACTAAAGGCAAACCATAACCCTACTAGATAGGCACACTATCCTCCACTTGAGAGTAGGCCTACACAAATTTTTCTACGCATCATGCATACTAAAAATAACTTGAAAATCCAACATAACAATTCATAAAACACAAGAAATCTGGAAATTTTCTAAACGATGAAAGAAACACATACCTGAAGGGACATGAGGAGATCACTCTTGATCTTCTCTAGATTGGAGATCATAGAACCTATTCTTCTTTGGAGTACCCTCTTCCGGATCATTAGAGGCAACTTTCTTATCATCCCTTCCCTTAGCCTTAAGAACTGGGCAATCTCTCATTTTATGCCAATCCTTTCCACACCCCTAGCACCCATCCGTGTCGGCTAGGCACTTACCATAATGACTCCTCCCACACTTGGAGCAAGTAGACTTGGGAAATGGAGACCCACTACCCTTCTCTTTGTCAAACCTAGAATTGTTGGAAGAATCTTGGCCGGAATATCTTGGTTTAGTCCTAGGCCTATCTTGTCCCTCAGACTTAACATTAGAAAAGTTCCCTTCATTGCTCCTAGCCCTCTTTACCTCCTTATTCATATTCTTGAGCTTTGACTCTTCTATTTGTTGGGCAAACACCATAAGGCGTGAGATATCCACATCATCAACAAGCATTGTCATACGAAATTCTTCTTCTACCAAATCGAACACCCCCATCATAAACCTATTCATCAAATCCCTTGGACTAGCTACCAATCTTGGAGCATACTTAGACAAAAGGGTGAATTTCAAAGAGTACTCCTTAACACTCATACTACCTTGCTTAAGGTTGATGAATTCTCCCAATTTGCCTTCCCTCAACTCCTGGGGAAAGGGCCTATCTACAAATGCCGACTTAAAAGCTTCCCACTCTATAGGGCCCGCTTATATCGGCCTACTATCTTTCCATTGCTCATACCAAATTTGGGCAACGTCCTTCAATTGATTGGCGGCTAGTTCTGCTTTCTCAATAAAAGACACCCCCATGATTGCTAGCACCTTATAAACCTCTTTTATGAACCCATTTGGATCTTCTTTTAATTTGGAGCCATAGAACTCCCAAGGGTTCATTCTCAAAAACACTCTCACCCTAAAAGAACCCATATCTCCTATAGGGTTTGCCGGAGCCACCACCTCTCTATTGACTTGTGCCGTCAAGGCTTGAGCCAATAGTTGCATAGAAGCCCTAAACTCTCCAAGAGTGGCATTCCCAATTGGAGGGTCATTTGGAACTTGAGGAGGAGCTTGATGTGGAACTTGGGGAGGAATATCTTGATCCCCAATGTCTTCTCCTTATCCCCTAGCATTAGCCCTAGTATTTGCCATAACCTGAAAATCATAGGCAAAAATTAGCAGAAAGACCTACTAGAGCTAAACTTTTATGGCACGACTAATAGAATGAAGAAGTAAGACTTTTCCTAAGCATCCAATAGCCTCATATTCATAAAATTTGTCGCGACTCACACACATGAATAAGACTCTACTTAGACGTGGTTTGAAACAATCCTAAAAATTTATCCGAAAACCTTATGCTCTGATACCAAGTTTGTCACGACCCAGGGATACCCCCTAGACATAACATGGCGTAGTTGACCCTGAAGGGGTCGCATACAAGCCCTTAGCATATTCTTAAAATAAGATAAATAGGAAATACGGAAAAATTAAAACTTTTACAATCGAAGTAATATCTCAAAAAATCAACAAGTCTTTACTACACATTTGTCTCAAACCATCTATTATACTCTTGAATAAAAGTCTTTGGGACGCAGCCCATACAAAGTCTAAAAACATTTAAATAAAGGCATAAAGTTAATGTGGTTATTGTCCTCGAAGCTATGAGGACTCACCAAGATCTTCAACTCCTTGCAACTTCTACAAACCTATCTTCCAAGCAACTCAAGTCTCTAAACCCTACATTTGATTAAAATGTAGGAAATATGTGTTATTCGAAATATACCAAGTATGAAAGCTAGAACAACATCATAAGAGCATCTCAAATGGTTAGTCAACATAAGACTTAATCATAAGATATAATAACGTAGTCATGGCATAATCATTATAGTCATAGCATGGTCTCCAACATAAGCATCATATAAACATAAGTCAACCTAAGACATAGTTAATAAGCATAGGAGATACATTGTGTTCATGTCATAGTCTTTACTTAGACTTCCAATTTTACATACTTCAACCTTCAGTCCTTCATATTACAAGAGAACTACTTCGCAAGCAACCTCCAAGTATATTTGTGCAATACGAGGATAGCATCCCATACTACCATCCAAGCTAAGTACCTCTCTTTGGTCATTCTTCGCATAGTTCACCTTCACATTCAAGACTTAGGTCTTCATGTCATTTTAACCTTAATCTATATAAATGGTCAACTCTTTAAGTTTCTCTATGCCATAAGGGTACCATACTTCTAAGTAACCTCAAGACACACTTGTACAATGCATGAAAAGCATACCATACTACCCTTCACACTAAGCATAGCGTTAAAGTCATCCTAGTCATATTCACCCTACTTTGGCCTCATTATTAGCTTAACTCTCACAACTAAGGGAATCTCTCACCTTTAGTTACCTATAACTAGGAAACGAACCTCTAACCTAATCCTATCTCAAGACTTTTCTTTAGTGACCCTAATTCATACTTGTGCAATGCATGCATAGCACCCCATATACTTTCCATGCTATGTACTACCTTTAGGTCTTCATGCCAAAACTTCTTGGTTTGGAACCTAGTTCCTCGCTTTAATTCTAGAACACTATGAGGTACTTTATTAAGCACATCTTAGTTCATTATTAGGTTTTAGTATGTCTACGTTCACTACTTGCATGGATACTATGAGATACTTACTTAAGCATGTCTAAACCCCTTTCTACTATGAACCCTATGAGATACTCTCTTAAGTATGTCTAAGTTCAATTATGCTTTAGAACATAAGATGCTTCTCAAGCATGTCTTAGTTCATAGGATAAGGAGATTACTACTAAGAACCTTAACTCAACTATGTGAAGGTTTCCATCTCATGAGACCTAACTTTAGGAAAACCCACACTCTACTACGTAAGAGTTCCCCCTTTAACTTGGATAGTCATCAAACCATCTAGGTGTGGCTCTCCTTTCGTGTTGGAGTCTGGACCCTCTCTTGTGTGACACTCCATCTCATTGTCAATATCCACTTGGACCCAAGCATACCCAAGCATTGCTTAACACTCAACTCTCATGGAAGGAGGTCCGTGACAACCAATCCATGCTCAAGTGATTCTATCACTTTCATCTATCAAGCATTCCTAAGGTAGGTTAGGTGAGTATAGGCCTGTCACCACAATTCAACCTAATTAGACTTCTATTCTCTTTTAGATATTACTCTCAAAGCCTTAGCAACACTAGGAAATAACATTAGCTTCACCCTAATGCCCTAGCTATTAGGATCACAACCATACTCTCAAGGTTTCTTTCTTACTCTCTTCTTTATACCTAGATTTCAAGGTAATTTGATCAGATCTTTCATTACTAGTTAATTCTAGTCTTAAATGATCATAAAAGTTCAATTCTAACTTTACAAGTCAAGATCAATCATATACAATAAGGTCTAGTTCAATTCATGATTATATGATCTTAACTTTGATCAATTACAACCCACAACATTGAATTAGGAAGATCACATATGAACCTTCAACTTTGCCTCTAATGGCATAAACCCACAAAGATCAGAAATATCAATTCAGATTAGGGTTCATAATAGAAATCACATGAAATCGTCTTATTATCATTAATCAAAACTAAATCAATCATAATTGGATGATATCCACTAGATTGGAATAACACCCAAGCCCTACCTATAATGCAATCACAACCCTAGAATTGGGTTTTTGAGTTTTACAATTGGGGAATTCCTAAATGGGGTGCATGGGTGGAAGAACCCATGGATGATTAAGCTTCACATACCTTCAATCAAAGCCCCAAACAAAGCTTGAATCAATGGTGAAAATCGCCCTAAGCTGCTGCCCCAACTTCCTTTCTTCTTCTTCATCTAGAGAGAGGATTTCTTGGGGAGTAATTTGGGGTCTTAAGATGAATGAGCTAATGACTTAGATTTAGGGGTCTATTAACAATTTTGAGGAGGGTAATTAATTAACTAAACGTCGACCCTAACCCCTAAACTAATTACTAAACTAACCCTCAAAGCCTAACTTAAAACTAAACTAGCCAAAACTGGCATCATTCACGAGACTCTTATCCACGGACCGTGGATGGGTCTACTGAACGTGGTTTGGGTCCGTGGATAAGGACTGAGGCTCGTAAGTTGCAGGCCTTGAACCAAAACCATGAACCACGGGCCGTGGACCAGTCTACTGGCCGTGAATGGCCAACCATGGTTCATCAAAAGTGGACTGTTTTTAGGGTCCTCCTCAAGGACCCCTTGGGTGGTCCTTGGGGAGTTGAACCTGGACGTTTAACCCCCTAAACATGATATTTTAAGTATGGGTGCCATTTATTTTGATTTTAACCCTCATACAATACACCAAAACTCTTTCCAAATACTCTACAACTCACTAGTTCAACTAACTAAAATATGGGGTGTTACACTTATACTTATTTAGGGAGGTGTAATTTGAGCGTATCACTTTGGCACGAATCTCTACTCGCCGGGCCTATAATAATTGAATATCCTCAGGCTCAGAGAGTGAAGCCTGAGAATCATGTGACTCTCCCTCACTACCGGATTTATACTCCGGTGTCTTAGCTATTGGCGGTTTGCCCTTTCCCTTGCCTCCCTTCAGAGGTAACTTCTTGCTCTTTGCACTAGAAGCAACTGCTTCCTTATTAATCATGATCCCTCATGCCCGCTTTTGGGGCGGCATGCCACTCTAATCCAAGTTTTTTCAATCCATTTCTACAAAATATATAGAAACATGTTAGAAATCATTCAAAGAAAAGGTAGAAATTAAGTTGCAGAAAGACTCACCGAACCAGTCGCCGAGTCAATTAGGTGAGCCAGATTGGGCTCGCCGAAAGTATCAGCTTGAATAATTTCAAGAATTAAGATAGGTCAGCGATGTTCAGGACCTTTTGGCGAATCGCCGACACCAATCGGTGATCTAGGAGTAGCCCGCCGAAAGTTACAATGTATTTTAAGGGTTAGGGTCACAAAGAGGGCGATCAAGAAGACTTTTCGCCGAGTCGCCGAGTGAACTCGGCGAGCTCAGGCATCCCGTCGAAATTTACAGTGCAAAATCGACCAAACTTAGTTATTAAGGGTGTTCTGAGGGGGGACTTCGGCGAACCGCTGAACTACTCGGCGAGCTCGACGTAGCTCGCCAAATGGCCCAACATGCCAATTTTCAACCCCAAGTTTCAAAATCAAGCTTGCATCCCCTAAATTCAAAATCAAACAACAACACTGTTCAATTAAAGGACCCATACGACCCATGCCCTCGAGGTACTCAGACTTCCCCCGATTTGGCCAAAATTTGCCATTTGATGACTTTTACCCTTAGGAATGATGTCAAATACTCCATCATTGGGCAAATTACGTCATTTAGCACAATTCAGGGTTACTTAGACTTCACCCAACTAAATCCATTACAAAAATACCACAACCCAACAATTTAGAACCAATTTTATCAAATAAGACATGGGAATCAATCAATTTTAAGCCTTTAGGCACACATTTCAACAAAATACGGGCAATCCAATACATTAAAAAAATTAGAGCAATTACCCAACACACATCAACACACATTTACCTATTGCATTCGAGTTCAACCATAAACTTAGATTACGGGGTTCGGAAAACCAAACTTTATGCCAAATATTAAAGTTGAAAAGCTAGGCGACAAAGTTATCCAATTCCGAGCACGTAATCACACAAAAATGTGGGTAAAACAAAAAACTAAGGGAGATTAACTATTGGGTGAGAGGGTATGAGAGTTGAAAATGAGAGAATATGAATGATTTTGAAATTTTAAATCGTTTGGCCTTAAAAACTTTTAGTTCGCGGCACCATCGGAAAAGTAAGTTGAGCGCACTAATCGACTCGGTGATGCACCAAGTTGTACTTTACTTGGCCGAGTTTTACTGGACTCCCAGAAATTTGGGGGTTCAAACAGTGGACAAAATCGGGCTCGCCGACCTGTTCAGTGAGTCACTGATTAAGCAGTTAGCCCACCTAGTTTTACAGATTTCCAGTTCTAGCTTGGTGGGTCTAACAACAGTCCAAGTCAAGACTCGCCGACCTGTTCGCCGAGTCACCAACTGGACTTTGGTTCGCCAAAGTACCCATTTTCCAACACTTTTTACTTTTCAACCTACACCATCAACACCCGTTATTCAAAATTAAAAAGCTGGGTTGCCTCCCAAGAAGCGACTTAGTAAACGTCGTGGCACGACAAAACTACCCATTTACGGGTCATTCTTTGATTTTGCCAAGGTATCACTTGGTAGGCCCCCTTTTGGCCTTGGATTTAAATGAGAAGAAATTTGACCCATTTGGGTCTCCAACTTCTTGATTGAAGCGAAATGAGATGTGACCTTCTGATTAAGTGTAGAGACATCATCCTTAATCTCTTTTAACACTTTGTCCGATCCTTCAACTTTGTTGAGAATGCGTGAGTGTATCTCTTCCGTAGGGACAATTTCTGTTTCCTTTGGCTTTTGACGCGTATGAGGTGGGATGTATATGTCCTTATCACCCTCTCTTTCCTTCCAAGTGGTGTTACGATCACACCATTCTCTCTCACGGTCTATCTATCCTTCATCTCTATTCCAACCCGGGTTTCCCCCCAGCCTTGGATAGTTTGGCCGATACCCTCCTCCTTGATTAGCTAGGAAGTTCATTTCCTCATTGTAAAGTGCTTCAAAGTGGGCATCCTCGAGATTCACTCCACCAACACCAACAGCATTAACACTCTTCACAACACTACTCATGACATTTTTAGCCAAGATATCCAGTTGGGTCACTATTTTGGCAATGTTTTGGTCTTTGTCTTGATCTTTTTCGATCTGCTCTTTTGTCATTCTAAAAGTGAGAGGAGACACTTGGTCTTCACGAGTGTACCATGTCCTATTGATCTTGGTCATACAATCAAGAAGCTGAGATGCTACTTCATAGGGATGTTGCATTATACCACCGGGAACAAGTTGATCAGCAACTCATTTGTTCACCGAATCAATGCTCCTATAGAAGTATGACTGCAATATCTGATTTGGAAGCCCGTGGGATGGACATTGAACTACCAATTTCTTGAACCTCAGCAACGTCTCACGTATAGGTTCATCTTTCAAACGTTTGAAACCTTGGATACTATCCCTAAAGGTCATCATATTCGATGGGGAAAAGAAGCACACTTGGAATGCAGTAGTAAGCTCATCCCATGAAGTGATGGAATCCCTTGGCAACTCAGCCAACCATTTACTAGCCTCACCCATCAAAGAGAATGGGAACAGCCTGAGACGGACTGATTCTTGTGATACGTTCTTCAATGAGAATGGACCACGAACATCCACGAAGTTCTAAATATACTCATGTGGGTCTTCGTGAGCCAATCTTCTATATAATCCCTTCATTTGGAGGAGCTGCAACATTGTGCTAGTGACATGGAAGACGACATTCCCTTCAATTGGAAGCACACATATTGCACCCACACCACCTAATGGAATTGGGTCATTCATATTTAGGTCATTTACATCATTAAGGTTACCAATATCATCTTGGTGGCCCACTTGGCTACCATTTCTCCCTTTTACCGCAGTCTTCCCCTATTGGGCATAGACTTTTCTCCATTAGGCTCCTGTAAGGACGGGTATGAGAAGGGAAAAAGATCACACTTCAACATCACTAAAAGAATTTTAAACAAAACCACTCCCCGGCAGTGGTGCCATTTTTTATTAACATTTCAAACACATCTCATCAAATTCTAGGTGAAAATGATTGTTAAGCAGTATAAAACCCAACAAATGAGTTGGGGTCGAATTATATAGGGCGTTGTACGTGTTTAAAGTCAATTAAGAAGTACGAATGTGATTTAACTAGATATAGGAATAGAAATTATTGAAAATGACATGATACAAATCGAAAAGGGTGACACAAATGTCAGATGGGGGTTTTTGTTTGCAATTATCAACTACAATGCAGTCACACACAATTGGAATAACAATATGGAGAGGAATTATCAGTATGTGATCGATTATAGGCAAATGTCGATATATGGGTAATTGAAACTACTAGTCAACATCTAAAAATCAGTGGGTAGGCTAGACTATAAGAGAGATAGCTTTCTCTCGAACAACTACCCTAAATCCAGTGATTTCTTTTGAATATCAACAAGCATAGTAATGAAGAACAGCCCACACCTTAATTCATCCACTCTCTCGAGCTAGATAGGTAGGATTGGGTTTAGGATTCACTCTCTCGAGCTAAACCCAGCTCAACCCAACACCTACAAACTATTAATCAATAGCCTTGGTTCTAAAACCTCTCTCTCGAGCAAGCTAACAACACAAAATTAGAACTGCATTTGCAACTATAATTCATAAAATAAACCACAAATAATGTCTAAACCCATTTAAACATAGCATTTAAACAAGTAAATAACAATACCCATAAACTAATTCATCCCATAATCACATGATCACACCCCAAGATTCGGGGTTTTATCCAAACATCACAAAAGGGTAAAAACGGTTATCAAATCGATTAGCCATCAACTGGGTAAGAGTAATTAAGCCATTACAATGCTCTAATTTGCAGAAAATTCGTAACCCACTTGCAAAATCTGCAAATTTACTCTAAAAAATACTTCAAGTCTATAAGGAAACACATTAACTTCAAAGAAAAACTATTCTCAAAATTATAGAAAGCTAACTCTGGATACTAAATTAAGAGTTCAAAATCTAAATTATAGTCGTCAAAAATAAGCCACGAAGGGCCGCTAGGCGAGGTAAGTTGGGTTCGTCGAGCGGTTCGCTGAACCGCCCTTTGCTCTCTCTATCGCCTTTTTGCATTGGCACTCAGCATCCTCAAGACGTGAAACTTCAGGCAAACACTCTTGGCACCACAGAACTACTCGGCGATTACCAATTGCCCTTTTCCTGTCTCCGACTTGGTTTCTTTCCTCAGGGGTGGCACACTGGAACTTGAGGCCGACTGAATAGACACTAGGCAATTCACCAAGTGCTCTTGGCGATCATCAGGCTTGCCTTTCTCCGGTTCTTCAGTTGTTTTGTTCCTTTTTACCTGTTAGTGTCCTTGTTTTGCTCCTCAATCCATATACCAGAAAATCAAGGCTTTAATATTAGTTTATGGCACAAATTAGGCATTTAAGGACACTAAATCTATGTAAACAAAGCCCTAAATGAGTCCAAATCTTAGACTCATCAAGTGACTCAAGAGAAAGGTCTTCAAAATGTAACCCTTAAAAATCATTTCCTAAGAGCCAAGATATAAATTGACCCTTCAAAACAGAATTTCCATACCCATGACATGATAGGTTTGTTCGGGACCTTGAAAGTGATCAATCGGTTCCTAGAATCTATAAAAGCATAACATTCATGAAGCCAATCCTTACTAAGAATAACATCAAAATCTAACACATCAAGTTCGACAAGATAAACATGAATGAATCTATGAATAGTGGAAATAGCAATATTTCTTTAAACTCTCTTACCCACGATAGAATCCAATAGGGGTAGAGATATTAAAGGTATTAGAAAGGATTTTGGGACCAACATCAAATCTCATGGACACATGAGGAGCAACAAATGATAGGGTAGAGGCTGGATAAAGTAAGGCATACACATTAAAATGAAAGATTTTTAACATACTGGTCAGCACTTCAAGAAATCGCTCACGATCTTGTCGAGTTTGAGGAGCATAGAGCCTATTCTCATAAGGAGCACCTGGACCAGGACCACTAGGGTGGGATTTCTTGCCATCCTTACCTTTTCTAGCTTGCAACTGCAATCCTTCACCTTATGGCCAATCTTTCCACAACAAAAGCAACCATCTGTACCGGCTAAGCATTTACCCAAGTGACTCTTACCACACCTTTGGCAAGCGAGAATAGAATATCCATTACTACAACCTCCTTGAAGCTTAGGATTAGATAGCTAATATTTGTTGAACTAAGGAGTAGGTGCATTAGAAGAACCTTGACAAGAAAACGTTTTCCATAATTGAGGACGTTCATATCCATTGGACCTAGAATGAGCAAAGTCACCATCACTGGTTCTTTTCCTGTTGGACTCTTTTGCCATTTCCTTGAGATTTTCATCTTTGATTTGTTGGGCATGTATCATCAAAGGAGAGATATCCATCACCTTAATCAACATGGCGATACGACACTCATTGACAACCTAGTCAGACACACTTGACACAAACTTACTCATCCTTGCCCTTGAGGTGGCAACCATAGTTGGATAGTATTTAACCAATTGAGTAAACTTCAAAGCATACTCCTTCACCCTGATATTACTTTGACGAATATTAATGAACTCAAGAAGTTTCAATTTCTCCTCTCAAGAGGAAAGAAATGATCAAGAAAAGATCCCATAAATTTCTCCTAATCAAGAGGACTCGCATCAATAGCCCTCTCACTTTTCCATTGTTCAAACCAAACTTGAGAAACGCCTTAGAGTTGATAAGCGGCCAACTCCACCTTCTCTACCATAGACACTCCCATAATTCCAACTATTTTGTAAATATCATCAATAAATGAGAATCCTCATCAACCTTAGAACCATGGAATTCCATAGGACGTAGGTGTGGTCCATCGTTAGGGTCTCACAATTTATAGTCTCTGACCCCAAACAACGACCAACCAAAATGGTCCATGGTCTGACCAATAGACCGTTGGTCTGGCATCGACGGGTGTCGACTGTTATTTTCTTAAGGAATTTTGGGTCTTTTCTTAATTATTCTAGTCTATTACTATGTCATTTTATCCTTTTACTAAAGCCCCGTATAAGTGTTTTTACCCCTAAATCTCCCCAATTGAAATCATTTTCTCACATTCCTAAAAGAAGAACAAGTCTTCCTCACTAAAATATTTCTCTCTCTAGAAGTTGAAGGAAACAACTAGGGTTTCAAGGTCAGGCCTCATAATCCTCCATTGAAGGCAAGCTTTTGGCATTGAGGTATGATGGTCTTCATCCATGGAGCCCTTTCCTCCATGGAGTTCCAAAATTCTCTAATTTATAAAGTTAAAAATCTCCAATTGAGTTACGATTTTTTTCTATGTCATGGGTTCCTTTCAATAATGATTTATTTGATTGTTTTATGAACTAACATACATGAATTGAGATGATTTCATTATTTTAAGATGAATCCCCATGAACACCATGTATCCCATGTTTTCCAAATTATGATGATATAATGTGGGGTTTGAACTATGTAGGATGAGTTTTGTGAATTATGCATGTTCTTATGAAATTGATGTAAATGTTTCAAGGATTCTTTGAGAGTGAAGTATCAATGTTGTTGTTATTGTGTTGTGTAAGGATTTCTCATATACACGTACAAGCATGAATGTGAAAGGTGTTTCTCCCATAAAGATTCTAAGGTTGAAAGGTCTTCTCACCTAAAATGAATCAGAGTTAAGGATTTATTCTAATGAAACCTAGCTGGGATTGGTTGTTTAATGGTACCTTTTCATGGATGCCATATAACTTAGGTTTGATTGGTAATATGATGTGTCATTCCAGGGATGATAAAGACAAGTTAATAAATTGTCTATTCTATGGGATTTAAACATAGCACCGAGAGGATATTGATATTGAAGCTCTCTTGTTAGTAGAGGTTGGGTTTCTAGTAGCAATCTCCTTATCCCATATATATGTAACCACATAGGATGATTGTCTTAGATAGATATTAGCTAGTGGATCCACAATAGCTAGAAGTTCATGGTCTTACCTTGGACTGTAGGACACCCCTTTTCGGTGTGGGGTAGACACCAGATTTCGTGTTGATAGCTCACATGGTCTTATATGTCTGTTAAAGGTAAATCTCTGACAATGATGAAGTAAGGCTACATCTAGAAGTATCTCACAAAGGTTTTAAAGATGTTAGTTTGCATTGATCATGTTTTATGACTTATGTTTTCTAACTCGCTTACTCATGTTTTAGCTTGGTCATTACATGTCACGAAAAGCTCCTTTTAAGCATGATTTTATATGTTTTATGCATGTCTTTCATACTTAGTGCATATTTGTACTAACGCATACTCTTGCCTACAATTCTTATAAAAACGTAGGGTCTGATGCTCCAGGTTTAAATGTTAGTGGATAGGGATTTTTATTAGAGCTTTGAAAATTGGTGACTCCTCATGTTCCGAGGACCAAAATTTTATTCATTTTCTCTTTACTTTTTAGTTTTGGACTTGATGTACGTACTACATCCCGAGCACTTCTTATGTACTGGATGGATTTGAGATGTTTATTAGCTTTCCGCTTCGTTTAGAAAGGTCTTAGGAAGTCTCATAAGCCATGTCGAGTAGAGTCATGTTCATGAGTATGAAGTGTGCCACACTTATTAATGAGAAGCTATAAGATGCTTAGGAAACTCCACTTATTTCATTATTCTAAACTCATGTGACAAAGTTTAACACTATAATGTCTCTCTCTCCTGATCCTTTTCAGATGCTCTATAGGATATGGCTACTTGAATGGCATATGCTAGAAGGAATGCGGGAGAGTGTGTGGAACGAGAAGCTCATCCTCAAGCTCCTCAAGTTTTGGTCGACCATTTGGCCAAGCAAGTAACTAACGCAGAAATTAGGGGTGCCTTTCACGTGTTGGCTCAAGCCATGACAGCCCAAGCCAATAAGGAGGTTGTGGTCCCCATTAACCCAAATATGGGTACGATGGTATCTAGAGTGAGGGATTCCACGAGGACGAATCCTTTGGAGTTTCATGGTTCTAAGGTTGAGAAAAACCCTCAAGAGTTTATTGAGGAGGTTTATAAAGTGTTGATGATCATGGGAATTACGCCGATGAAATGGCTGAGTTGGCCGCTTATCAACTTAAGGATGTTTCTCAAATATGGTTCGACCAATGGAAAAATGGAAGTACGGAAGATGCGGGTCCTCGTGATTGGGAAAAGTTCAAAGTTGCTTTCCTTATTATGTTCTTTCATGTGTTAATCAATGTACCTTGGGTCGATAAGCCAATGGCACCCTCTCATGTGTAATAATGTTAAAGTAATGAACTACTCTATGGGAATTTAAAGCGTAGCATCGAGTGGTTATTGTAACGTTAGGCCCGGTTTCAATGAACACCTTCCTTATCCCATAACTATGTGCCCGCATAGGTTATTAACTAGTGGATTCACTTAAGCTAAAATGTTACCGGTTCTACCTTAGGCAAGTAGACCAACTCTTTTTGGTGTGGGACATGACATCGGATTCCATGTTAAGCTCACATGGTCTATGTCAGTTAGGGCTTATTCCCATCATGTTAGTTATGTGCTATGGTTATTCATGAAGTTCTATGAAGTGTGGGTGGTAGTATGGGATTCCATCCATGCATTGCACTAGTAGGCTTTAGGGGTAGATACCATAATAATCAAGACCTAATTTAGGAAAATAGCCTGAAAAAACATTGAGGGAAAATCTAGATAGCATTCATGTCATGTGTCCAAGCTTCATAGAACATATAGACACTCTCATCTATAATCTTTCTTGAGTTATAAACATACTTTCATGAACATGCATTCTTTTCAATAATTGATAAGTTTCATCATGTTTTCAAAGTCAATGCGTTCTTAGCTTCATTACATCAATCTCATCAAAAGGACATGCATATCTTCATAAATACATCTTTCATGGTTTAAGACCCACATTATATCACCATCACTTAGAAAACAAGGCTTATGCATGGATTCATGGGGATTCATCTTAAAAACATGCAATTACTTCAATTCATGCATAAAAAGTTTTAAAAAAACAATCAATTGAATCAATATTGAAAGGAACACATGACATGGAAGAAAATCCTAACTTGATTGGGGAATGTAGCTTTACAAAATTGGAGAATTTAGGGACCCTATGGAGGAAAGGACTCCATAGGTGAATACTATCATACCTTGGAGTTCAAAGACCAAAATCAATTTGGTGAATTGGAGGCTTTATCTTGAAACCCTAACTTGACTTCTTCTTCAACCTCTAGAGAGAGAAATATTTTAGAGGGGGAGCTTGATCAACTTTTTGAAATTTAAGAGAATGAATTGAGTTTGGGTGAATTGGGGGTTTAAAATCTTTATATAGGGCTTTCGGTAGAAGGAAAATGACATAGTTTTGAGTTAAAACAATTGGAGAAAAGACCCAAAAGTCCATGACTTAAAACTGCCGAATTGGCATTAAGGATGCCTTAACGGCCTATTATGCACTATCATGGTCTGTCAAACTGGTCGTGAAGACTTTCTGCCTTACAGGGCTTTACTATCTTTGGCATAAATTTTTACTCCGACCTTGGAATTAGGAACACTTGGTGGTGTTGGAAAGAGGATTCACATATCTTTAATTTGATAGGTCATGGGCCACCTTATTCATTTTGTGCTAAAGGATACGATCGTTTGAAGTTGACCCTAAACTTGAAGTCTGATAAAACCTCTTCACGGACGACTTAACGGTCCGTGTGGGGCTTCACGGACCGTTTAGACACCCATGGTCCTTCACCAGTGACTCGAGGAGAACATCTACTGGCCTGACCTCCCTCTCCATGACAACTTGTACGACCCGTCTCCCTCTTAATGCCCCGTCTAAGGGTCTGTGAGAGGAGCTTGCTTGGGGCAAGTTCTACCTTCTTGTCACAAGCACTATAACGGGTCGTGGTCCCCCCACGGCCCGTCTAGTTAGGGTCCCATGGTCCAGTTTTGGGTTCTTGACAATCCTGCTAAACTACTTCCTAGCCTTTATTGAATCTGAGGTATTACAATATCTCTCCTTGGGAAAATTCGTCCTCGAATGGAACTCAAACTAGCACAAAAAAGAATAGAAGAGAAACTAACAACCCAATCATTGATGCAACTTTAACAAAAATGCACATAACTAAGGAACATCATCGACTCCAAGCTAAAACATACTTCTAAAACATCTTTTCATAAGACAAACATGCAGAATCATACTCAATGCATGTATCATGAGACAATTAATCAAGCTAAATCATATCTTTGAAAAAAATCAAATTTTTCATGAGCATGCATGCATGAGGAATCATGAGGATGACGAAGACACATGAGACCTAAAGAGTGAACCATGAGAGCTAAGGCTTCAAGCTAAACCTGATGATAGAAGGAAAAAGAAAGATAGGGATACTAAGACATCTCATCGCCTTCGAACTTTCACCCATCAAACTATAACAAGGAACTCTTCCAAAATCAACCTAGTCTACTTACACACCAATTATGAAGCACTCCCCTTAGGAGCAAACCTCTCTAGTGTTTTCAAATCCACCTCCCTCAACACAAGCATAGCGCAAAAGTCTTAACAACCACAGAACTATTGATACAAGTAAACACATAAGAAATTTCTACAAGGATTTCAAGATCGACCTTAAACACACTAATCACACATCGATACTTATCATAGACAGAAAAAAAACCCAACATCAAACTATGCATATGTAACGACCCGATAGCACCCCCTAGTCGTTACCGGCGTATTCGGCCTCGAAGAGGTCTTATACAAGACCTTAGCATTCATCATAGCATGTATCATAGAATAAAAACACAAAAAATTTAAAACTTTTACTTTGGAAGTTCAACTTCAATTCATATATGAAAAATAGAATCTAATTTCGTCACAATGTACCATCTAGACATAGAAGTATCAAAAACGAGACTTAGCCCTTACATCAATAAGAAGTCTAGAAATAGAAAAGTACAACAATGTCTTTCAACATAAGCAAAGCACTAAACATAGAATCTAGATCATAGGGTCTTGTCCTCGGACTTGAGGACTCACCAACTTGGGGAAGCAACTCCAAGTGTCTTGAGAAGTAAGCTTGAATCCTCAACGGCCCGAACCTAAATGTTTGGGGAAAAAGGAGAATATATGGGTTAGTACAACACACGTGCTAAGTATGGCTACTATGCATAAAAACCATTGAAACATGCATAAAAGGTCATTTTAGTCAAAACATGTTTTTTACCAAGTAAATCCAATATGCACACAAAGTAAGCATCATAGTACAAACCAACATAATATCATCCAACACGTAGACAACCCAAGTAATACTAGTGCAATGCAAGGAATAGAATCCCATAACCCTATTCAAAGCCAAGTATCACATTAAGCAACCTACTTCATGCATACATACATAAGATCATACTTCATCATACTTACCATATTCATAATGATCATACATAACATAGCTTCAACATACATACGTCATAATCATCATAATCATAAGAGAACACTACTACAACCATCTCTTAGGATCCCACAAGTGCAATGTGCTAGAGAAGTCCCATACCCTCCATTACACAATGTATAAACCCTTAAGAAAGCCCTAGTAAGAGTTTACACCTTTCATATCTTCATTTAGTTTTACATTAGGGAGATATTGCCACCAACATAGACCATGAGAGCTACATGGAATCCGGTGTTCTACTCCCACACCGAAAAGAGAGGGTTAACACTTGCCTAAGGTGTAACCTTTCGTACATAACTATCTATGTGGACCACTAAGCTAAAGTTCTATGTGGGCACATAGTTAAGGGTTAAGGAGATTGCTCCTATAAATCCTAATTTACTAAACGTGGGGGATTTCCATCTCATGAGACAATACATACTGTGGGTAATCCGGACTTGCTAAACGTGAGGAAACCCATGTGGGGAGCCAGACTTACTAAACGTGAGACCCCCATCTCATTTACATTCCCTTTCGGTGCTAAGCATCTAATTCCCTTTTGTAATCATCTTTAGTCATCACATAAGTTCACATTAGCCTTTGCTAGACTCTTATGTAAACATCTTACCATAATAGCTCATATGTGTTCATAAGTGAGTAACAATCCTTTCACTTTAGAAACACTTAGTAAGTGAGTAACCCTTTCACTTTACATTATAATCATGAGAACTACCTTTCAATCATATAGCAATCATACCATAACATACGTATTTCATAGCTAATTCAAGTGTAGAGGGTTAAGGATGAGGAAACTAGGTCATCAACACCACAACAACACATTAGGTATAGCATCATTACAATCTAAGTAATTCACCTTCCATACTTGAGTTCAAAGAAGAACAAACCTTCATACCTTCTTGCCCTTCGTAGGACATTCATACTTCAATCACCAATCAGTTCATAACTAATACATAATACAAGGTAATTCATGAAGTAATACATAATCAACATCAATATAAGCAATTGACATATTTCCTTCATAGCCTTCAACGCTTCATTCAAAGACTCAACCTTAATTTCATAGAAATTATATATAACCTAGGGAAGAACCATCATACAAAACATGAATTACATAACATCACATTCGATGCATAGCCTTCACTCAATATCCAACACAAACTAGGGCTAGAATTAGGAAAAGAAGGAGAAACATGGGTCTCATGGGGAATTCTTTAAGAAACCACAAATACAACATAAATTCATTCATAATTGTTCATATAACATCAATCAAATTCAGTTTATAACATCAATTTCACTTTAGAAAGAAGACTCACGTTTTTGGATTGAAAACCTAGAAATTGGAGATTTTGAAATTTATCTTGAAGGGACCTCTTGGGGAAAGGAATCCCAAGAGTGATAAGCAACCATACCTTAGTTGATTCCTTGAGAATCAATGGAGAAACTCCAAGAAATTTGGGAAATAACCTTGAAACCCTAGCTCCAATGTATTCTTCTTCTTCTAAGGTTTTTAGAGAGAGAGCTTAGAGAAAAGTGGGAGAGTTTTGATTTCAATTTGGTGTTGTGTATAATGACCAAAAGTTGTGAATTTAGACTTAAAAACCATACATAATTAACCTCTAAAAATACCCAAAACACCCCTACTTAAATAGGACTTAAAAGGAAAAGTCCCAAAACTCCTCATTTAAATGGTCCCCGTCAGGGACCACGGCCAACATTCACAGACCGTGAAAGTGCACCACGGGCCATGGTACTGCCCGTGGTGTTGGAGGCAGTGGCTCCCCTTTAGTGCACAAGCCAACACTTGGCCAAGGCAAGACAACGGAGCCTCCCACGAACCGTGGTGATAGTCTTGGTCATAACTTGGCCTTGTGGAGGCAAGGCCTTCAAGCCTTGGTGCCAAGTGATGTTCACGAGCCACCCCCCTCGTCAAGTGCACCACGGCCCATAGTGGTGCCCGTGGTGCCTTGGGTAGTAGCTACCCTAACAACCCCCAACTCCCTAAAAGCTAAGAGAACTCCACACCCACCTTCACGAACTGTGAAGTGGACCACGACTCGTGGTCCCTCTCGTGAAGGGTGAGGCAATGTCTGGGACAGTTAGAGGTCCCTCTCCCTCGACCAAGGAAACTCCACAAAGTCTCCCACGGTCCGTGGTCATGACCACGAGCCGTGGTGATGGCTGTGGAGTTTGAGGCAGTCGCTCCAAATTTGGGGCAGCCTTGGCCTTAGGCCTTGGCTTGCCCTTTTTGTTTGGCACCCCTCCCTTAGGCCTTAACTCATAGACCACCATAGCACACCTAGATGGTTTACTAAGTTAGGGGAACTCATTTTATACCTCATTGACTCTACGTTTAGGCTCTAGTTCAACCTACAAAATTTCTGGGGTGTTACAGCATAACTACAAGCCAAATACCATAACTTACCAATTACCGCATTCGGGGAACCCTCGTGATCTTGTCGAGTTTGATCTTGCCTACCATCCCTTACCTTAGCAGTGAGAATTGGGCAATCTATTATCTTGTGACCACTCTTTCCACACTCAAAAAACACATTTGAACCAGCTAGACACTCACCTATATGTCTTCTCCCACACTCCCGACACTCGAGGCAATTTTTCTCACTACTTCCCTTACCTTGGGAATGATTACCTCCATCGGACATTCAATGTGAGAGCTCACCATCATTCCTTCTTTCCATCTTTGAATCCCTAGTTTTCCCCCTTAAGCTTTTCTTCTTCAATTTGTTGTGTATGAACCATCAAACGGGAGACAGCCATCTCCTTAACATGCATGGTGGTTACGCATTCTTTCACCACTAAGTCGGAAGCACCCGACACAAACTTAGTCATATTTTCCCTTGGATCGACAATCATAGTTAGAGCATATTTATACAATTGTGTGAATTTTAAAGCATACTCCTTCACACTCACATCCCCTTGACGAAGATTAATGAACTCAAGTACATTTGCCTCCCTCATCTCAAAGGGAAAGAATCTATCAAGAAAAGCAACCTAAAATTTCTCCCAATCAAGAAGACCCTCATCTACCGCCCTCTCTTCTTTCCATTAGTTGAACCAAACTTAAGCAACTTCTTTAAGTTTTTAAGCGGCCAATTTTGCTTTTTCTATAGGCGTCACTCCCATGATCATCAACACCTTATACACCTCATCAATGAACTCTTGAGGATCATCCTCAACTTTAGACCCATGAAAATTCTGGAGGATTCATCCTAATAAAGTCCCTCACTCTAGTTGCCATCGTACCTACCCTTGGGTTCACGGGAGCCACAACCTCTTTGTTTTCTTGAGCCATCATAGCTTGGGTCGATGCATGAAATGCGACTCAAAACTCATTATTAGTCACTTGCTCGAACAAAGGATCGACTGACACTTAGGGAACCTCTTGTCTCACATTTTCATGAACATTCCTATTCCATCTCATGGGATTCCTTCATGCAGGCATATTCTGTAACGCATAAACACAGGTTACGAGAGAAGTACACTTAATGTTACACTCTATCGCGCGACTTTAGAATAATGAAAGAAGTAGAGTTTCCTAAACATCTTATAACCTCTCATTCATAAGTGTGGCGGGCTTCAAAGTCATGAACAAGACTCTACTTGACGTGGCTTATGAGACTTCCTAGGACATTTCTAAACCTTGTGCTCTGAATACCTAGTTTGTCATGACCCAAGGTAGCCCCTAGGCATAACATGGTGTATACGACCCTGAGAGGCCCCATACAAGAAAATTAGCATACATCATACAAGACAATATAATATAAAAGATTCATAAGATAGTTTCAACATATAAGAGTTTATAAGTGAAGCAGAAGTCTAAACATCATCTCAACAAGACATATAATGCATTAGAAGAGAATCGACACATAGCCTACATCAAGTTCAAAACTGAATGTAAAGACAAAAGAAATTAAAGAACCGGTACTCGAATGAAATCATGCTAAAAAGGGCAGTAATATGCAAAGACCAAGTCAAACATAAGATAAGAGGGTTAGAAAACATAAAACGAAATCATGATCAATGCAAGTAAAACCCTTTTTTGAACAAATTTGAGATACTTCTTGAAGTAAACTTAGTTTATTATTATTTTGGGAAGTAGCCTTAACCGACATAGAGACCATGTGAGCTATAACATGGAACCCCAATATCTCCCATGCAAAAAAAGGTTGTCTTACTTGCCAAGGTAGAACCATAAATCTAAGCTAAAGTTGATCCACTGGCTAATGTATATCTAGAAAATAATCCTATGGGGGCACATAGGTAATGGATAAGGATATTGCCACTAGAGACCCGACCATAACTAGGGAAAGCTTCCATCTCAATATCTTTTTTGTGCTAAGAATAAATCCCACGGAGTATTTATTAATCTTAACTTGTCTTATCATTATGATAACTCCTTAGACCATGCGTGAGAAAACTTTTCACCATCTATGATCTTTTCATAATAGCTTGTTGATGAGTCCACAAATTGGACTCATTTAGGGCTATGTTTTAAAAGAAATTGTGTCCTCAAATGCTTATTTTATCTCAATATCTGATGAAAACTATTTAGTTTCAGGTATTTAAAGTTTGAAGGAAAGCATGGACACTACGTCGCAAAAAGGAATGAAAGGGCTGAAAAGAACGAAGAAATGAAGGCCTGAAGATCGCCGAGTCCACGTGGCGAGTCGTCGAAGGGTCGCACCTCGCCTTTTGTTCCAGTGTGCTGAGCCCTAAAGGAAAGGATCAATTCGGTGGAAAAAGGGAGTAGTCGACGCATCGCCGAGAAGTTTCGTGAAGCAGTACCATGTTGCCCAATGACCCAGAGCTAGATGATGCTGAAGGATGGTGCTGGCGATGAACTACACCAAAAGGCGAATTGCCGAGTTGATCGGCGATTCTAACTAATGACACTAAATGATCCGCTGCAGCACAAATCTGTGGAAACTATAAATACTAGTTAGAGTTGTAGTTTTAGGAGTCGAACAATTATTATAATTTTCATATAGAATAGTACTTTTTGATATTTTTGCTCTAAGTTTGAGAGAGTTTTGAAGACTTGAAGTTCCAAATGGTTTCATCTTCAAGATTTGGATTTGGGTCTGTTGGATTCTTCAATCTTGTCCTGTATCAAGACTTAAATCTTCATACCCAATTGAATACAAGCTCAATTTGGTATAAATTTCTATCTCTTATACATGTGTGGCTACAAAACCCAATTCTTGTTGTGTGATTTGGCGAATATGGGTTAAGATAATTGTTGGGTCTTGCTTGCTGATAGTCTATTCGTAGTTTAAATGTGATTTTGTTTAGTGGTTGTGGATGAATTTAATGACTTTGTAGTTGCAAATACAAGTTTATTTATGTGTTTTTGGCTTGCTCGAGAGAGAGGTCGTAAGACTAAGATCACTAGATTGATGGACAGTGTGAGTGGGTCGACATGAAGTTCAACTCGAGAGAGTGAACCCTAGTCCCATGTCCACACACTCAGCTCAAAAGAGTGAGTGGGTTAAGGTGTAGGTTGGTCTTCATGCGGCGAGTGGGTGTCCGAGAGGAACGCATTTGAAACGGGGTAAGTTTCTCGAGAGAGAGCTTATCCCCCTTAAAGTTTAGCCTAGTCACAATTAATCTATGTATCTTCTATCGAAAACATGTACCCAACATTCTAGCTTAACCCGTATTCTTGTCACATCCCAAGGATCCCCTCTCATTACTTAGAAATCGTTGTTTATTTTGTTGTTTTTACTTACTAGTGACAAAACCCCCCTTTGTTAATTAACACTCTTATGTCCCCCTTTAATTGATAATGTTTCTAATTGTTAATGTCTTTATCTACAACTAGTTAGAACTAAATTTTATTTTTCTATTAATTCTCAAAACCACTCTCTTGGGAACGATCCCAACCCTTGGTTGGGTTACTAAACTAGTGTACAATCGTAGACACTTACATCGGAAGTTGTGTCTCGATTAGCAAACATTAAAATGGTCCCGCTGACGGGGAGTGGTGTTACTTGATAATTCTTAGATTATTAGAATTTTTGTTGTTCTTAGTTGTCATCTACTTACTTAATTTTTAGTTTTGTTTTGTTTGTTGTGTGAATATTTCAGAAAGCATGAGTGTTAATGGTAGCAACGGTAGCCAGGTAGGCCACCAAGATGACATCGGAAATCTCAGTGATGTCCAAGAGCCCAACATCAATGGCTCCCCATCTCATGGGGAGGTGTTGGAGCCATCTGTTTACCCCTAGCCGAGGAAAATGCAGTGTTCCACATAACGAGCACCATGTTGCAACTCTTGCAACTAAATAGACTTTTCAGTGGAATGGCTCATGAGGATCCTCACGAGCATCTTCAAAACTTTGTAGATGTGTGTGGACCATTATCATTCAAAAACATCTCTCAAGAGTCAGTTCGGTTGAGGCTATTCCCTTTCTCTTTAATAGGAGAGGCATGCAAGTGGCTAGCCAAGCTACCACGTGAATCCATCACTTCTTGAGAGGAGTTGGTAACCGCATTTCAAGTACGATTTTTCCCTCCCTCGAAGATGATGTCACTGCGGGATGGCATCCAGAGCTTTAAACGTCTAGAAGGAGAGCCGTTGCACGAAACTTGGCTAAGGTTTAAAAAGTTGGTGCTGCAATGCCCAACCCACGGTTTGCCGAACAACGTGCTACTTCAATACTTTTACCAGAGTTTAGATTCGGTAAACAAAGGTGTCGCTAACCAACTCTCACCTGGAGGCTTAATGCAGCAGCCATATGCAGTAGCAGCCCAACTTTTAGATGGCATGAAAACCATCAACAAAGCATGGTACACTCGCGAGGACCAAGTATCCCTTCTCACATTCAAACTATCTAAGGAATAGATTGAAAAAGACAGTGAGAGAGACCAAAACATGGCCAAAATCATGACACAACTTGACATTCTATCCAAAAATGTCATGGGGGCTGGTGCCTGTACTGTCAATGATGTGGGGGTCGGGTGTGCAAATCCTAAGGAGATGAAATTTGAAGCCCTATATAACGAGGAGGTAAATTTTCTAGCAAATCAAGGCGGGAGCTATCGTTCAAACTACCCAAGGTAGGGTGGTAACCAAGGCTGGGCTAAAGAAGAAAGCTAGAAGGATATAGATCGTGAATGGAGGGACCAAAATCCAAACTGGAAAGATGGGGAGAAGGATAGATATGTGCCTCCCCATGAGCGCTAGAAGCCCAAGGATTCGGAAGATGGTAGGTCTGAGGATATGCGAGAGCATATCCTCAACAAAGTTGAAGGGTTAGACAAAATGTTGAAAGGCATGAAAGAAGATGTTTCTACCCTTAGCCAGACCGTCACATCTCATTTTATTTCAATCAAGTAATTGGAGACCCAAATGGGTCATATCTCATCTCACCTCAATCCGAGACAGCAAGGGGGTTTACCTAGTGATACTATGGCTAACCCCAAAAGTGAGGTTTGAAGGTGGACTTGCGTCGTTCCACGCGTTAACTAAGGCTCTGTTTGGGAGGCAACCCAAAACCATTTATTGCTTTCTTTTGCTTTGATAAAATAATGGTGTATTGATTGTGCAGATGGAAGTGTGGAGAGTGAACAAAAAGTACAGGTTGGCGAGCAATAGGTCCAATCAGTGAATCACTGAACGGTTCGGCGACTGTGACTCAAACCACCGTTAGACCGAAAACCAATTTACATTGGGGTCTGTCAAACTTGGATGTGGATGAATTTAATGAATTTGTAGTTGCAAATACAAGCTTATATATGTGTTTTTGGCTTGCTCGAGAGAGAAGTCGTAAAACTAAGTCCATTAGATTGATGGCCAGTGTGAGTGGGTTGACATGAGGTTCAGCTCGAGAGAGTCACTCTAGTCCCATGTCCACACACTCAACTCGAGAGAGTGAGTGGGTTAAGGTGTAGGCTGGTCTTCATGCGGTAAGTGGGTGTTTGAGAGGAATGCATTTGAAACGGGGTAAGTTGCTCGAGAGAGAGCTTATCCCCCTTAAAGTTTAGCCTAGTCGCAATTAATATATGAATCTTCTATCGAAAGCATGCACCCAATAATCTAGCTTAACCCGTATTCCCGTCACATCCCAAGGATCCCCTCTCATTACTTAGAAATTGTTGTTTATTTTGCTGTTTTTGCTTACTAGTGACAAAACCCCCCTTTGCTAATTGACACTCTTGTGTCCCCCTTTAATTTACAATATTTTTAATCGTTAATGTCTTTAGCTACGACTAGTTAGAACTAAAATTTAATTTTCTATTAAATCTCAAAACCACTCTCTTGGGAATGATCCCACCCTTGGTTGGGTTACTAAACTATTGTACAATCGTAGACACTTCAATTTGGAAGTTGGATCTTGATTAGGAAAATATCACTTTTAAGGATCATAGTCATTTACTTCATGCTTTAAATGCCCTAATACTAATGGAAATAGTTTTGAAATCGTGGCCTATAATCATTTATGGCATATCCGAATACCATAATAATCAAGACCTAATTTAGGAAAATAGCCCGAAAAGCATTGAGGGAAAATCTAGACGCCATCATGTCATGTGGACAAGCTTCATAGAACGTATAGACGCTCTCATCTATAAGCTTTCTTGAGTCATAAACATACTTTCATTAACATGCATTGTTTTTCAGTAATACATAAGTTTTATCATGTTATCAAAGCCAATGCATCCTCATCTTCATTACATCAATCTTATCAAAAGGACATGCATATCTTCATAAATTCATCTTTCATGGTTTAAGACCCACATTATATCATCATGCCTTCGAAAACATGGGTTATGCATGGGTTCATGGGGATTCATCTTATAAATATGCAATTACTTCAATTCATACATAAAAAGTCATAAAATAATCAATTGAACCAATATTGAACGGAACTCATGACATGGAAGAAAACCCTAACTTGATTGGGTATTCTAGCTTTACAAAATTGGATAATTTAGGGGCCCTATTGAGGAAGGACTCCATATGTGAATATTATATTATACCTTGGAGTTCAAAGTCCAAAAGCAACATGGTGACTTGGAGGCTTGATCTTGAAACCCTAACTTGACTTCTTCTTCAACTTCTGGAGAGAGAAATGTTTGAGTGCGGAGCTTGATCAACTTTTGGTAATTTAAGAAAATGAATTGAGTTTGGGTGATTTGGGGGTTTAAAATCTTCAAATAGGGCTTTGGGTATAAGGAAAACAACATAGTATTGAGTTAAAACAATTTGGGAAAAGACCCAAAAGTCCCTGACTTAAAACTGTTGAATTGGCATCATAGAAGCCTTAACGGTCCGTCATGCCCTACCACAGCCCGTCAAATGGGTCGTGAAGAATTTCTTCCTAACAGGGCCTTACTATCTTAGGCATAATTTTTTACTCCAAGCTTGGAATTAGGTAAACTCGGTGGCGATGGAAAGATGACTCAGAGATCTTTAATTTGATAGGTTAGAGGCCACCTAATTCATTTTGTGCTAAAGGTTATGATCATTTGAAGTAGACCCTAAACTCTAAGTCTGATAAAACATCTTCACGAACGACTTCATGGTCCATGTGGGGCTTCACGGGCTGTTTAGATGCCTATGGTCCTTGACCCGTGACTCGAGGAAAACCCCTACTGACTTGACCCCCCCTTCACGAACACTTGTACGATCCGCCTCTCTCTTCACAACCCGTCTAAGGGTCCGTGGGAGGAAGCGTGCTTGGGGCAGGTTCTGCCTTCTTGTTATGAGCACCATAATGGGTCGTGGTCCCCTTCATGACCCGTCTAGGGCTCCGTGTAAGGTCCTATGGTTCAGTTTTGGGTTCTTGACAAGCTTGTTAGACCACTTCCTAGCCTTTCCCAAATCTGAGGTTTTACAACAAGTATACATTAGTACATGGAATGTACTAAGTATGAGGGATATGCATCAGAGGACATAATCGTAAACGTAGCATACATTACCAAACTAAGCATAGTAAAACCTTTAAGAAACATAATAAATCATGAACATGGTCAATGCATTTTAAAATCATACAGAAAAATTTCATAAATCTTCAACAAACAATTTCGTTCATTTTGTAGGATATTAGCTTTAACAGACAATAGACCATTCTATAACATGGAATCAGATGAACTCCCACATCGAGAAGGGAGAGTCTATTTGCCCAAGTAGAACTTTGTATAATATCATATGTTATATGTGGATCCACTAGCTAGTCCATTTAAGGCAAACACATGGGGGCACGTAGTTTGGAACTAGAGGTTGCTACTAGAGACTATCATATTTGAGTCTATATCAAAGTTCTCTTGGTGCTAAGTTAAATCCCAACAAAATAGTCATTTTCATAAACATATATCATCATACATGAAAAATCACAATTTAAATATTAATCCAAGCTTAAAACATCATAGTAAAGCTCATTAAATCTTCACTCAAGCATATGTGAGAAAACCTTTCACCAAACCATGATTCCTTAATATGTGAGAAAATCATTTCACAATTTCGTTGATGCTCATTTAAAAGCAGGTCATAAAAAACATTCATTTTCATAATTAATGCATAATTTCATGAAAATATCAATCATAAATTCATAGTTTTTACAAAAATTCATGTCTTTTAGGGTTCATAGTCAAAATCATGATTAATGCATGGGTTCATGTGAAAACAATTGGAAATAATGTAATTGAGTTAAAAAAAAAGTCATAATAAGATCAAAATTGAACAATTGAATCAGCATAATTTGAACCCATAAGGAATTGAATGAGAAGAATCAATTGGATTGAAACTAGACTTGGAGAATTGAGAAATGATGGGCTCAATGGGTGAATGGAACCCATTAATGAAGCCCTACATACCTTGCTATTCAAAACGTAGAAGCAATGATGAAAATGAGTCTTGATTTGGAACTCTTGCTTCTTCTTCTTGACCTTAGTAGAGAATTCGAGATGGATGAATGTGGATGAGATATGGGGGTTTGAGTGAATGGAAGAATTGGGGAAGCTTTAGGGGTAGAAGGGTAGTTACAGGTCATGAAATAAGGATCAAAACGACATAGAATAGGTATTAGATACATAGGAAAAAATTCAAATACCCTTAAGAAATAATTGTCGATCAGCCCTACAGTTATGACCTATGGCTCGTAGGAATTCCTACGGCACGTCCTGGTCAATCGTACAACCAAAATCCAAAAATTCAGTCAGTTCTCACAAGACCATTCTACGATTTGTTGATTTTTCTATGGTCTGTAGACCCCATCCACAAAACACAAGTTTAACTCAAAAATTTCACCGAGTCTAGAACCTTTCAACGAGACCACCGTACGATCCACAAAACCAACTACGAACCGTCAAAGCCTTCCCTAGGACTAATGTCTTAAACCAAACTCTGAATCCATCCTAGAGTGCCATCAATAGCTTGTCAAAACTCCTACACTTCAACCTGTTCATTCGTTTGTAAAACTTCAAAAACTTAATTTTTCAAAACTCAATTCACTTTCTACGATTCCGTTCCTACTGTCCATAGGTGTGTCTCGTAGACCAATGCTTAGTTAATGTATGTTTTTTTTAAGTTTTATTATTTTCATAGTTTAACCAGATTATTTAGTAGTATTGACTTGGGGATAAAAACTTGATTCGTGTCTAGTAACCCTCATAAGTAAATAATTTTAATTATTGATAAAGTTTAACTTGTAAAAATAGGTAATTACACAACTTTTAAATTATTATTGTGGCTGTATCAATTTATGGATACAGTTTTATATTTATTACTTAATAATTGAATTTTAAAATATTAATTTTATCACAAATATTTACAAATTTGTTTTAAAAAAAAAAACACTTATTTCTTTTTAAACTTCCTATAAAAGTCAAAGAGCATGACATAGTAGTATTTTTTTTAGAGTTTAGTTCCGTTGCACACGCAGCTAACGACAGCACATACCTCCCAATCTCCCATCTTACTCATTGCACATCCAAAAGATTGACACACATGTCAGCCACAACGCCGCCGTCTCCGCCACAGCGACTGGCTGCACCACCTTCTCATTCCTCAAACAAATTACGTAATTCCACACCCATCCGATCCTTCAACCGTAGGGATTTTTCCATTCGATGTGAATTCGAGAATAGTCAAAGGTGGACGGTTCGTTGTGTTTCCGGCACTGATCCAATTCATATTATTCTAAAACCTCCTTCCATTCCAATGGCTTCAGCTGCTGTTTTAGGTTCTTCTAGGAAGAATTCTAAAAGAGTTTGCTTATTCTATTGCAATGAAATGAAGGACCTTGCGGAGAGAATTGCTTCCCAATCTGACGCCATTGAGCTTCGTAGCATCACTTGGAGGTATGATTACTTTCCTTTGGAATTTAATTAAGTATGTTTAGGCTTCAAATTGTTGGAAATCAATTAGTTCTCCTTCGTATCAAATATCTGACATTCTTATTTTATATAATGTTACAACTTTGTAGAATTTAAAATATAGTTTCATTTATCAAATTTTTGTAGTGATATCATGTTTTTTCTTTCAAATTTGATTGGGTGCTGAGTTTAGCATACATTTGGACTTGAACAATTAATTAGTGATTGTGGAAGATACATTGAATATGCCATTCGTTTGATGAGAAATAAAAATGATCCATGGATGAAAGTTTCATAAATAAAACACCATATCAAAATATAAAATTTAATGGCATTGAGCGTTTATGATGTCCCAAGATAGAAAGTGTTTCGGACGGATCAACTAACTCTTAAAGACCTAGAAGAAATAAAGGGGAACAATCTCGTTGAATTAGTTGAGATGCGCGTAAGCTGGCTCATACGCCACGATTATCAAATAAAAAGTGGTGGTGGTGGTGGTGGGGGGTCTCACCAGCATTTATTAAGGGATCTGTACTAAACCAGAACTTTTTAACTGTTTGGCTAATTTGTTGTTCCAATGCATGCTATACAAATACAAAGTATACTAATGTGTCAATTTTAGTGTAACATTAAATGGGGGCAAAGGAAGTACAAAAAAGTGTCCTGGCTACTAGGTCCGTGAGGATAGTTTTTGGAAATTGGAATTTTGCCTGCTTACTATGAGATCAGAGTTTCCTTCTTGGCACTTTAGTAACATGTTTGTCAACATAATTTTGAACTAAAAGTTCTATTGGATATATTTCTTTATCTGGACTTGGATAATGGATCAAAATGAGGGTAGAATTTATTGGATTTTCTGATCTCTATTGCTGCATTGTAGATGAGACATAAACTATTCAGTAACAGTAACTCAAGTACTGTCTGTTGTAGAGTTTTTTCTGCAAAGTTGATTTGGTATTAAATAATTCAGCACTTTTGATCTTCACCTTATCCCAAAATAAAATTCAGGACTTTTGAAGATGGATTCCCCAACTTATTCATATCTAATGCTCATGGCATCCGTGGACAGCATGTAGCTTTTCTTGCTTCCTTTAGTTCTCCTGGAGTAATTTTTGAGCAATTATCCGTCATTTATGCATTGCCAAAGCTCTTCGTTTCCTCATTCACACTTGTCCTTCCGTTTTTCCCAACGGGCACATCTGAGCGTATGGAGGATGAAGGTGATGTTGCCACAGCTTTTACACTTGCCAGGATTTTGTCGAACACCCCAGTTCCTCGAGGAGGACCAACTAGTTTAGTTATATTTGATATCCATGCCTTGCAGGTGTACACCAAATTCGAGGCTTTGCAAAAAAAGTGATGTTATTTCATGCAGGTTTATGTCATCCTGTTGTAAAGCTGACACACTTGTCTATATGACTTTTCTGATTACAGGAGAGATTCTACTTCGGAGACAATATACTACCATGCTTTGAGAGCGGGATCCCATTGCTCCTAAATAGACTACAACAACTCCCTGACTCTGACAATGTAAGTTTCTTCAGTGTTCTCAAAGGCTAATTTAAGGTGCACTTAATTCCTGAAGCTTAGAAAAGACTGGGGAGGCTCTTCGACTTGCTTAAGTTATGCTTCAATGTAGTCAAGGCACTAAAGCATGCACACTCATTGCTATGAATTCTATCTTGAATTGAGCGGTACTAAACAACAAATATAATCGGCAAATAAGTGCATTAGTTGTTAAGGAAACTATTACGAATGAATTAGTTATGTTTTTCTAGAATTATATAAATATAAATATATATATATATATATTTTATATATATATATTTCCTTCATTACGCCTATTTTTAGGAAAGCCCACACTTAAATTGTGCTTTCCGCTTAAAGTTAGAATAGACCTGAAGCGCTTTTTTGAGTTTTTCACTTCTGACAACACTGAGTTTCTTTTCCGTTCTTTTTATCCTGGTATGAAGCAGAACATAGACAAATTAATCTTATGTTTGACATCTGTTGTGGGAATAACATTATTTTGCATTGTGATTCTTTACATAATCTGATATTGAGAAATTACAGTAAACTAACATGTTGATGAATTTTATAGCATATAACAGCTGAAGGGATCATGAGGATATTGAAACAAATATCCTTGTCATCTCATTAAGCTAAATGCATCTATCCCTTCAGTTCAAACTCTGATGGGTAATCTGGGTGGATATAACCCGGCATTCTTTGATAAAAATGACTGTTACTAGAATCAAAGCATCTAATCTGGCAGAGTTTTCTACCTCAAAGCTCAAGCTTAAAACTGTTTCTTTTCCTTTTTGATAATGCTGGTGTCTGGGCCGGTTTGGCCACAACTCAACTAATCCACCGGATACTTGCTACCTCCCGCTAGTGTAGATACTGGTATCTTTGTCCATCAATACTTAAGACATATGGAAAGATACCTACTGTTGTTCCTCTGCTGGGATTTCAACCCTGCTCTCCCATTGTCATTTGAGCTTGATTGCCTTTGGGACACACCCATTGGTTTTTTAGGCTTCTTAAGAACTGTTCTAGTTTTGGTTTCCAGTTCAGATTCCTCAAACTGTTAGCTCTCAATCAGATATCATGTTTAGATTCAGCAGTTCAGTATTCAAGCATGAATTAGTTAGAATTTTGAGTCCAACATATGATGTTAATGTTAACAAATTCCTTTGAGATGCTATTCCCATTTCATGAAGACGCAAAAAGAAAAATAATGCTCTTGGTCCTAAAGCTTTTAGTTCACATAACAGATGTGCTTATGACATTGCAGGAAGCTGTGCTTTCACTTACTAGTTATATGGTTGAACTAATGGAAGTGGTCAATGGTTAAATAATTTTCGTGCTAATAATTAACATCTATTGTTTCTCTTCATCAAAAAAATTGAAATGTATTGTTTCTCTCTGTAGATATCTATAGCTTTTCCTGATGATGGTGCATGGAAACGTTTTCACAAGCAGCTTCAGCATTTTCCAATGGTATTCCTTCAAAACTAATTTGGTGCTCAAAATAACTCCATCAGCATGATGATTAGACATTTGTATTCATGCTTTTATGTTCATAAACTTTGTTCTTACACATTCTAATGAGGGATCGAATAATATTTCCCTTCCTATTGTCTCATATTTCAAGTTTTTTCCTTCTGCACTTGTAATTTACAGATTGCAAGTAGGACTATTGACCTTTATATTGCAATGGGGTACTAATGTCCAAAACTGGAGGCTATAAACTACTTAAAATAAGTTCAAATTGTACAAGACAAATTGAAAATAGGAGTATTGACTTCTAAATATGTGCTGAAGTACCTGTGCCCAAAGTTGGAGTCCATAAACCCCATGAATAAGTACATAGTGGCTAATATTATAAAATGATCCCTCACTTTCCCCTCACAAAGCAAAATAAATAGAAGATGCAACAACTACATACCCAATGTAATCCCACAAGAGGGGTCTGGGCAGGTTAGTGTGCAGGGCCAGCTCGACCATAAGACCACTCAAGCAATGGCTTGGGGCCCCAATTTTTCCCAAAGATGTATTATATATATATATATATATATATATATATATATAGTAATCCAGCTGAAGTATGAAATGGCAGATCATTGGACCACCAGAATGATCACTGATACTTATGGGATCAACCTTTGGAGGTCTATTAGAAACCTGTGGCCAAAGCTTAGAGAAAATTCCAGCATAAGAACAGAAGATGGCAGGAAGGTACTTTTCTGGGAAGACAAATGGGTAGATCAAGCCCCCCTAAGGGACACCTTCAATGATATTTACACCCTAAACCAACAACAAAGGGCCACCGTGGCCGAAGTCTGGTCAAATCAGGGATGGAATTTGAGCTTTAGAAGACCTTTTAATGACTGGGAGATTTTGAGGTTAGTTGAGTTCTACAGCAAATTGGAGCAATTCAAAGGAACTTCAACTGATCAAGATAGATTACAGTGGAAAGGCCACAGTCAAGGTAGTTTCAGTGTGAAAGGGGCCTATAAAAAATTTAACCCTTGTGATAATCAGATTGAGGACTGGCCTTGGAAGCTTATATGGAAAGTCAAAATTCCTTATAAAGTTTCTTGCTTCACTTGGCTTGTGGCCAAACAAGCTATTTTAACCCAAGAAAACTTCATGAAAAGGGGGATACAGCTAAGTCCTAGGTGTTTTTTCTGTGAAGAAAAGGCTGAGACTGTAACCCACCTTTTTATACACTGCAGGATTACCCTTCAACTATGGGAAATGTTTCTAAGTAAGAAGGGTCTGAACTGGGTAATGCCAAGGAAAATAGATCAGACTTTAAAGATCTGGAGCAGTTATGCTAACCTGTCAAACCATAAGGATAGGTGGAAAATTATACCGGCTTGTATCTGGTGGGCTGCTTGGACAGAAAGAAACCTCAGGTGCCATCAAAACAAGAGCAACAATAGCCAGAAGATGAAGATGAAGTGCTTAGTTTTGTTTCATTTTTGGTGTAAACAAGAGTATAGGGAAGATCTAGAATCAAGTATGGATGTCTTAGGAACATTGTAAATTTTTGTTAAAAGGGTTGAAGATCTTCTAGATACTCCTCCTCAATTGTAATTAGGAAACCTGTAACTTGTTGTGGCAGGTTTCTGTTTTTGTGGAAATAGAATACAAGTTGTTACCTTCTCAAAAAAAATAAATATATATATATATATATAGGGAGAGATAAAAATTATATTTTCTATTGAAAAGATTCTTTTCAAATTGAATAGTACATGAATATTTTTTTAATGTACTATTAAATTTGTAAAGAATATATTGGGTAGAAAATATAATAACTTTTTATTTTATTTAACATAGGGGTCGTTGTAATAATTGAGAAATGGAATAGTCTTAGGTAATTGTAGTATCCTTTCGTACGTGGCAATCTATTGTTTTGCCTCATTTATATTCTGATGCCACATGAACCCATATTTGTTCCCTTGGTGACTCAAACTCACGACCAGTAAGGGGTGCTTACCATTTCAGAAATTCTCTTATTATTGAATATTTAGAAGTCTCCCAAACGATTAAATCTTCTGCATAATACAAAATCTCTTGTTGTCTCAATACAAAAAGATCAAATTTGTTTTTTGATGTCTTCTTCAAATTCAAACATTGCAACAAGTTATCATTATATTGAAGCAACACAACACTATTTTGATATCATTAAATCTACTTATCAAATTCAACATAATACTATTTCGATATCTTTATATCAACTTCTCAAATTTTTAAGTCAGGTTTTATTATTCTAATTACTTTATATTTGCATTGTTTACATTCTTACTTCATAAGGTTTATGTACATCCTATCATCTGCAAACCTCACTTGTACGATAAACTAGGTATGCTATTGTTATCCAATTTATGTATGTCAATTAGAAAAAACAATCAATGCCTCTTTATAAAGTTTGGCTTTTGGCCCCAATCTTGTCGATACGGCCCTGGTAGTGTGTACGGAGACCATACCCTACCTTGGGAGGTAGAGAGGCAAGTTGATTACGGCATGTTTGTATTGTTATTGACAACAACACCATTCTATTGATCCTAAGATTAAGGCATGATTGCTTGATGCTTTATGTTTGGTGAGAGGCTAGGGAAGAGAGAAGTAGATCCTGCTATGTTATGAACTTCTGAAAGTGCCGAGCTTACGAAGTTTACTTCCTTCTCGCCCGTGATTACAAAGCACCACAATCTAAAATTGTCAAAAAAAATTGAACATGATTGTTGCAACTGTTCATTCCTTAATTTCACAATCATAGATGTCATCACATGAGGTGTGCATGTCTGTATTGATATTGACGACAACACCATGCTATTTTGGGTGTTCATTTTCTAGATTTGGCAGATTGGGGAGACACCATCATCTTCTTTTTTTTTGAATTAAGTCTCTTTCCTTGCAATTTGTTGGGTCCTTAAATAATCAAACTGCTAAATTTTTTTTATCATTTCATTGAAATATTACATCTTGTTTTTCAATTTGCTTTATATCTGGAACCATGTTAGTGATGCTCATTGACATGGCGTATATTGATTATCAGATTGTCTGTGCTAAAGTTAGGGAAGGTGATCAACGAATTGTACGGATTAAGGAGGGAAACCCTGCAGGGCGTCATGTTGTGATAGTGGATGATCTTGTACAATCAGGGGGCACTCTAACAGAATGCCAGGTGAGAAAGCATTTGGAAATGAACTGAGTGATATCTGAAAAAACAAGAAGTCATATTTGAAGTTCAGTTGAAAAAAAGGTTTTTGAAAGTTGAAGTTATGTTTGGACATGTATTTCATTTGAAAAAATGTGGAACTTTTTGTAAGGGAAATTTTTTCCTTGAAAAACTTTTTCTCAAGTTTGGAGTGAAAAACTGACACAATTTATAACCAAACAGGTTTTTTTCCAAACAGGCCCCTAGTAGTGTTGTCTGCTAGTCTACAGTCTACATCTGGGCAAATTTACTTATCGTCACATTAGGCTATAATTGGCACATTTAGCTATAAATTGATGACCTAGTCTCTTTTGGAAAAAGAAAGGGAAAAGTGTTAACTCTTATAGTCTAATACTCCTAAATAGAAGTTATGGTACTCTTGCAACTCATATCCATTGTGACTAATTTGAATTACTTGGCAGAAATTGGTGAAGAAACTATTATGTATAATCTTTCGTTTTGCACAATCTCTGATGAGTGAAAAGCTTGCCTCATTCAGGAAGTTGATAACTATATTGTTCGTACCCTTCAAAATCATGTCAATCGTTCTGATACGATTTGGGTGTGGGATAAACACCGAATTTGGTCAACTTGCTTTTGACTAGTTTAACAACTAGCCCTAGGACTATGGAACAAAGGATTGTCTCAGACCTAGACCAAGGTATTGATGGTGATACGACGAGATAAAATGCAGGAGAAATTAAGGCAAGAAACAGGTTACTTGCCTTAACGGGCAAAGTGAGCCTCTCTTTTTTGAATTCAAGAATTCAGAATCAATCAAATCTCCTCGAGTAAGATTCAAATCTACGAACAATCAGTTAATAGCCAATCACTCTACCACTAAGATACCAAGGAAAACCGGGAAATCCGGTCACACAGAGTTCAATCTCCCTTTTCAACCCATAATCAATATGAGCTTGAAGCCTCCTTCGTAACTCCCGAAAATTCTTTCTGGTTCCCTTGCATGATTTGGTGGACTTACCTTGGGTGCTTTGACTATATTTATTACCAAGAAATACTGTTTGTTGGGTATTTGATTCGATATTAGGGTTTATGCCATCTCTCTCTCTCTTTATATATATATATATATATATATATATATATGAGAACCTTTTGCTATATCTACAACCCTTTTTAGAAAAAGATGGCTTTACTAACAATAAAAGGATGGAAGTAGTACCACAAATAATGAACTTACTAGTTCTTTGTTCTAATCTACGAAGTAGGACGAGTGTCCTACCTAATTCAATATAACATTTGTTGGTCGTATCCCAACACTATGTTGGCACTCAGATCCATACCACCCCATCCTAAAATTTATTTGATGAGGAATCTGACCTCTAGATCCACAACCATATTGGGTACCTACACCCAAGTCCAAGCAACATAGGTTGATAGTAGTGAATGAAGTTGTAGCATTTAAAAGTAGAATTGACAAAGTGCGGACCATCTTGGATCCATGAATTTAAGGTAAGGCTTCATAGTTGTTAGTTATGTATGCTCTAAAGCTGTAGGAAGTATCCATCGTAAATGTAGTAGTTTAGATTTCTTTTCCTGTGTTGGATGGTCATAGTAGCACACGCATATTTCTTTAACAAATCTAATTATTAGAATGAGCATTGCTTAAAATGCTTAGATGCAGGGAAGAAATATGAAAATGTGGCCATGTTGTAGTGAATTAACAATTCTTGAAAATTGATTCACTTCTTTCCTCTTTTCTTATTTGATGTAACAAAACTAGTCTCTGCTTTTTGCAGAAAGTGTTGGCTAAACATGGAGCTCAAAAGATAAGTGCTTATGTGACCCACGGAATTTTTCCAAACAGATCGTGGCAGCGTTTTAGCCATGACAAAGGAGGTAGGCATGTGTTCTCTGATTCTTGTATTAGTTAGGAAGAATTTCCTTCTTTAGGATTGGTTGTGGCAAATGGCAATATGTCTAAAGAGGCCTTTTAATCATTCAGATCTCAGTCATTAAGTTTGGTTATTTTTTAGACCTAGATCTTAATTATTCGGATTTTAACTATTTAGTGTGTGTTTTTTTTAAAATGTTACAACCACCTAATGGGTCTATCGAAAAACAACATCTCTACCTTCACAAGGTAGGGATAAGGCTGCGTACACACCACCCTCTCCAATTCCATCTGTGGGATAACACTGGGTATACTGTTATTGTAACCACTTAATGGGTCTGAATAGATTTAAATGATTAAGATCTGTAGCAAAATCTTAATATCATTAAGATGTCTATTTAAGGTTGTGTAAAGGTGGCAATTCACTGCCCATCATTGCTGCCCACCATTATCAACTACCTGCTCCCACCACTCACAGACACTATTTTCAGTCACAACCATCATCGTTGTCAGTCGCTACAATCCGTCGCCAACACTCCTAACAACCATTTACAATCACCACCAACCATCATTATAATAACAATCTTATTATTGACAATCACCATCAGTCACCACTATATATCATCATCATCTGCCGTCATCATTCACAAACACCATTAGCTATTACTATCATTCACCACAATTATAAGTCGTCAGCATCATCAACCACTATTTTCAGAAATCATCACCATATCTACTACACACAAACACCACCATTAGCCTAACATTATTCCCAATCGTCACCCACACCACCACCAAGTGCCATATTATCTATTTAAGAATATATTGTGGAAATAATATTACATTAACTTAATATTTTATCAAATTTATATTTATTAATTTTTAAATAAGGATAATCTTATTCAAATGAACAGTTTTAATTATTTAGTTATCAAATCATAATACAACATATTAATATTCAGATTCAGACGTCTTAATCATTAATGAAAACAAATGAGGCCCAAGTCTAGCATCGTGTTTGAGAACTCTTTTGATTTGTTTGACTTTCATAAATCTTTTAACAAGTTTTTCCCTAAATAATGAACTATCATGCTTTAATGTCCTCCTTTTAAAAAAATTCTCTACTATTCTTTTGACAGAATAGTGCTCTTTTTTTTTTTCAACTTGCACATCCCTACTTTGCATTTTCATGAGAGTTCCCTCATAAAATGGTAGACTGGACAAATATTGTACTAATCAAATTTTGCTATTTGGCAAGTTAAAGAGTAGATATTGGTGCAAGCAATACAACAGATTTAGGCACCAAGTGTTTCTGAAGCATGATCTTTCTCCTTTTTTGGTTGAAATTTTCGTTGTTTCGAAAACCAATATTAAAAATATACTACCATATCTGAAAGTTTTGTTTCTCAATGAATTACACAATTCCACTTTGTGAATGTCTGTTTTGGGTTTTGTTTGAATTTTATCAGATGATTGCATCACTATTTACCTGTTAACTTGTTCAGGTAGTCCTGAGAATGGAATGACTTACTTCTGGATCACAGATTCATGCCCTCAAACTGTGAAGGAGGTGAAAGACAAAAAACCATTTGAGGTTCTGAGCCTTGCTGCTCCCATAGCAGCTGCACTTCAGATTTAACTGCAGATTCTGTATATTAACTGCAATGTCCTTGGATTCAAGATATATAGAGAAAGCTAGGAGAAGCCAGGGGTTCCTGCTAGCATTATCGAGATGAGTTCAGATTGATGTCGATAGTATTTTTTTCAACTCTATTTACAGCCGAGATGACAGACTTTGATGCCAGCATAATGAAAATGTTTACTACTCTCTCAATCGAATCATCATTTGAAGATTTCCCTTAAAATGATTTACCTCGAGAGTTGAATCCTTTATTTCCCATAAAATGCTTGCTTCTATCATAAACTGGATCTTTAATTTAATTTGGATGATTCTATCATTTAAATTTCAGTATCCAATTCCAGTTTTCTCTGGTTTGCATGAGTTATTTCATGTACTATTTTTATTTTAAGCCCATCAAAGCTTCAAGTTTCGTGTTTGTGAATTCACGAAAAAAGTACTTTTCATGCAACAACAGTCTGGTTAACAGATCATTTGTTTGTTTATCCTAATTCCTTAGTCATCCTTCCAAATGCAGAGTTTCTATCTATACACTTTCTGGGAGATTCACGTAAATCGGTTGTTTCGGTGTTGTTTAACTTTTGATCTAGCTACATTGTAGGGGTAGTTTCATATATTTACAGTAAATAACTAGGTTACGATAAATATATTCATATTTTATTTTATATAAAACATTAGCCAAAAGTCTTAGAAAGTATATTTTGACTATGCAGTATAACTTATCAAAAGTAATCGAAAGTATACATTCCCTTTACACACATAAGTAATACACTGACTGTATACATTGCGATACACTAAAAAAATTGAATATAGTTTAACTATATGTGAAGTATACACTAACCATACAAAAAGTACAAATTGACAAATTCAATCTCGTCAACTCGAAATCACATCTAAACAGTTTCAAATTTTATATATGAAATTTTCTCAATGTTAAAATTTTGTTAATATATAATTCACTCAAATAATACATTTGCGATACATTGATTATTTTTTTTTAAGAAGAATATTGATTTAGAAGAAGAAGAAGAAGAAGAAGAAGAAGAAGAAGAATATTGATTTAGAAGAAGAAGAAGAAGAATATTGATTAAGAAGAAGAAGAATATTGATTAAGAAGAAGAAGAAGAAGAAGAAGAAGAAGAAGAAAAAAGATGTAGAAGAAGAAGAAGAAGAATATTGATTAAGAAGAAGAAGAAGAAGAAGAATAATAATATTGATTAAGAAGAAGAAGAATATTGATTTAGAAGAAGAAGAAGAAGAAGAAGAAGAAGAAGAAGAAGAAGAATAATAATTTAGGACAAATTATGAAGAAGAAGAAGAATAAGAATAATAATTTAGGACAAATTATGCAAAATATCGGTCCGTAAAAAAGTATCACAAATTTGACATGTGGAAAATATCGTGCCATAAAGCTTAAATATTGGATAAGTGTTTCCCTGCAGATACTTGTGACTATTATAATTTTGAAATCGTTGGAAACATCAGCATGACTAAGAAGATCAAGAAGAAGAAGATCAAGTATAATTTAGGACAATTTATGCAAAATATCAGTCCATAAAAAAGTATCACGAATTTGATATGTGGAAAATATCATCCCATAGAGCTTAAATGTTGGAGAAGAAGAAGAATATTATTAGAACTATGAATTTGACATGTGTAAAATATCATCCCATAAAGCTTAAATATGGATAAGTATTTCCCTGCAGATACCAATGACTATTATAATATTGGGATCGTGAGAAGAGGAGGAGGAGGAGGAGGAGGAGGAGGAGGAGGAGGAGGAAGAAGAAGAAGAAGAAGAAGAAGAAGAAGAAGAAGAAGACAAATTATGCAATAATATTGGGATCGTGAGAAGAAGAAGAAGAAGAAGAAGACAAATTATGCAATAATATTAGAACTATGAATTTGACATGTGTAAAATATCATCCCATAAAGCTTAAATATGGATAAGTATTTCCCTACAGATACCAATGACTATTATAATATTGGGATCGTGAGAAGAGGAGGAGGAGGAGGAGGAGGAGGAGGAGGAGGAGGAGGAAGAAGAAGAAGAAGAAGAAAAAGAAGAAGAAGAAGAAGAAGAAGAAGAAGAAGAAGAAGAAGAAGAAGAAGAAGAAGAAGAAGAAGAAGAAGAAGACAAATTATGCAATAATATTGGGATCGTGAGAAGAAGAAGAAGAAGAGGAGGAGGAGGAGGAGGAGGAGGAGGAGGAGGAGGAGGAAGAGGAAGAAGAAGAAGAAGAGGAAGAAGAAGAAGAAGACAAAATATGCAAAATATCAGTCCATAAAAAAGAACTACAAATTTGACATGTGTAAAATATCATCCCATAAAGCTTAAATTTGGATCAAGTGTTTTCCTATAGATACCAATGACTATTATAATATTGGGATCGTTGGAAACATCAGCCTGACTGAGAAGATCAAGAAGATAAAGAATAATAAGAAAAAGATCGAGTATAATTTAGGACAAATTATGCAAAATATCATTCCATGAAAAAGTATCACAAATTTTACATATGGAAAATATCATCTCGTAAAGCTTAAATATTGAATAAGTGTTTCCATGCAAATACTTGTGACTACTATAATTTTGGAATCATTGAAAACATCAGCCTGACTGAGAAAATCAAGTAGAAGAAGATCAAGTATAATTTAGGAGAAATTATGCAAACTATCAGTCCATAAAAAAGTATCACGAATTTGAAATGTAGAAAATATCATCCCATGATGCTTAAATATCGGATAAGTGTTTCCCTTCAGATACCAGTGACTACTATAATATTGGGATCGTTGGAAACATCAGCATGCCTGAGAAGATCAAGAAGATAAAGAATAAGAAGCAGCAGATCTAGTGTAATTTGGGACAAGTTATGCAAAATATCTATCCATAAAAATTATCACGAATTTGACATGTGGAAAATATCATCCCATAAAGCTTAAATATTGTATAAGTGTTTTCCTTCAAATAACAGTGACTACTATAATGTTGGGATCGTTGGAAATATCAACCTAAGAGCATGACAATTGGGTGAAGAAGGATTGTGCGACCGGGTACTACTCTGTGCATTTTATACTGCATCTCCTACCAGGTTTGAGTGCATCATCACGTCGGGAGGTAGCCAGTAACGGTCTCAAGTATTATAGAAATCCCCCACGATTCTAAACTTAAATCTTAGGCATGTGACATTACTTAAGTACTGTTAAGAACAACGTTTTTCCTAGGGTATAGAGTAGGTTTTTGTGGTATTTGATGAGTCCACGATTTGGACTCATTTATGGCTTTATTTTAATAGATTTAGTGTCCTCAAATGCATATTTTGTGCCAACAACTGATGTAAATCCTTGAATTTCGCGTATTTGGATTGAGGAACAAAGCATGGACTTTGAGCAAAAAGGAACAAGGCAGCTGAAAGTGCGAAGGAAAGAAGGCCTGAGGATCGCCTAACCCATTAGATGAGTCGCCGAACGGCCAGGGTCTCGCCTAATATTTCAGAGTGCCAAGCCCTGAAGGAGAAATCTAGTCGGCGAGAAAATGGAGCAGTCGGCGAGTTGTCGAACGGTTCCGTGATGCAGTGCCTTACTGCCCAGAGTTACAGAACCTGAAGATGCTGAAGGCAAAAGCAAAATAGTGATGAAGATGACCAAAGGGCGGATCGCCGATTTGATCGGCAATCCCGACTAACTGCGCCAACTGAACCTCCGCAGCACATTTCTGACAACTATAAATACATTTTAAAATTCATAGTTTAGTATCTAACATTCAGTAGTTTTCAGTATTATTCAGTTTTTGAAGTTTAGAGCTTAGAACTGAATAGAGAGCCAATATTTCCTTAGCTTTGAAGATTTCCATTTCTAAGTAATTGGAAGTGGGTTTTGAAGATTCTTCATCCTAGACCTTTGTAAAGAAAATATCAATCGTACCCAGTTGATTGAAACGCAACTTGGTAACGATTTTTACCTTTTTACTATGTCTAGCTAGAACCCCAATTCTTAGGGTGTGATTATGTGATAATGGGTTGATTTAACTGTTGGGTATTGTTAATTGATAGTTTATTTTCTGTTTAAAAGTGATTTTGTTCGGTAATTATGGTTGAATTTAATGGGTTGTAGTTGCAAATACAATCTTAACTTCATATTTTTGGCTTGCTCGAGAGAGGGGTTTTAAAACCAAAATTACTGAATTGATGGTCTGTGGGTATTGGGTTGTCATGGGTTCAGCTCAAGAGAGTGAATCCTCAACCCTTTTCCCACACATTCACCTCGAGAGAGTGAATGGACTAAAGCAAAGGTTGTGCTTCATTGCTACTTATTGGTGTTCGAGAGAAAGTTTACCCCCACTAAAGTCTAGCTTATTCACTGATTTGCAGCTGTTTACTATTAATTGCAATTACCCGGTTGTTTACCTTAGCCCATAATCCAATCACATTCCAAGAATTCCATCTCCATATTCGTATTTTCGCGTTATTTGTTGTTGTAGTTGATAATTGAATACAAAACCCCCTTTGATATTTGACACTTGTGTCACCCAAACTTGAATTATGTTTTTCTTTGTAAATGTTTTTAGCTATGATTGACTTATTTATGTTTTTCTATTAATTCTTGAGTACGAACCGCTCCCTTGGGACTCGGCCCCAACTCACTAGTTGGGTTATATTACTATTGAACGATCATTGATGCTTAGTATTGGATGAAATATCTTTGATAGCGTTCTCACTCTTTATCAAAATGGCGCTGCTGTCGGAGAGTGGTGTTACTTGAGAATTTTTAGTTGAGTTGAATTTTTGTTCTTGTTAGTTATAGTAACACTTGATTAATTTTTAGTTTTATTTTGCTTGTTTGTGTGTTAAAACAGTAAGTATGAGTGTAAATGGTGAAAATGGTTACCGAATGGACCACCCCCTTCTGAGACTGTTGAATCTTAGGGATAACCTCCTAATGTTCAAGAAATTGGGGCGGTGAGACTATCCATGAGATGTGGCCGAGATTTAAAGCAATACTGCAACAGTGCCCAACTCATGGAATGCCAGATAAATTGCCACTGAAATGCTTCTATAGAGGTCTTGGTCCCGAAAATAGAAGCGCTGATGATAAACTTTTCGCAGGTTGTTTGCTACAACAACCCTATGAAGTAGTATCTCAGCTCCTTGATGGCGTGATTAAAACCAGCAAGGAAACAAAGAAAGACCAAGAATGGGCATCATTGTTGACACAACTGGATGTCTTGTCCAAGAAACTTATGGAGTTGGAGGCAAGGTCCAAAAAGAAGGACAAGTACCATCTTCATCACGAGTGTCAAAAGAAGAAGTAGCAGGAGAGTGAACAAAATAAAGAAGCTCTCTCACTTATTCTGCGCAAAATCGAAGAACAAAATAGAGTGTTGAATGCGATGAAAGAGAATCTCCTAATGATTAATTAGATGATAACCTCTCATTCCATGATTTTTCAACTGCAAGACGCCCAAATAAACCAAGTGTTGTCGTGTCTTTACTCATAGTCTAAGGAGGGTTTGCCTAGTGACTCTACGACCAACCCCGAAAATGAGGATTGAGTGTGGACTTGCGTCGTGCCACGATGTTAACTAAGGCGCTGCTTGGGAGGCAACCCAAGTTTTATTTTCTTTCTTTTTAAGTTTTCAATAATGGTGTGTTGAATGTGCAGGACAAAGTCATGTGTAAAGTGAGTGAAAGTGCAAATTGGCGAGCTCCAGGTCCAATCAGTGAATCGCCGAAAGGGTCAACGACCTCGACCTAGACCTCCGTGGACTCAATACAACTTCAAAGTGGAGTCTGTAAAACTTGGCGAGTTTAGGAAATCATTGGTGAATCGCCGACCAGGTCGACGATCGCAATCTAGTTCGCCATTTGGAACCCCAAAAAAATTGGAAGTCCTGTAAAACTCGACGAGGTAAGTGACCACTCGGCGCATTTGATGAGTCCACAATTTGGACTCATTTAGGGCTTCATTTTAATAGAATTAGTGTCCTCAAATGCACATTTTGTCTCAATAACTGATGTAAATCCTTGAGTTGCAGGTATTTAGAGTTTGAAGCAAGGCATGGACACTACTTGGCAAAAAGGAACAAAACGGCTGAAAAGACAAAGAAAAGAAGACCTGAGGATCGCCTAATGCATTCGGCGAGTCGTCGAATGACCTTAACCTTGCCCAAAGTTCCAGTGTGCTGAGCCCTGAAGGAAAAGATCAAGTTGGCGATGAAAAGGAGCAGTCGGCGCGTCGCCGAATAGTTTCGCGAAGCAGTACTGTATCGCCAAATGATCCAGAATGCGAAGATGTTGAAGGCGAAGGTTGAAAGGCGATGAAGAAGACAAAAGGGCGTATTGCCGAGTGCATCGACGATCCCGACTAACTGCGCCGAGTGATCCTTCGCAAAACATTTTTAGACAACTATAGATACTAGTTTGAATTTTTATCTTAGGATGTAATTTCAGATACAACAATTTTATTTTCTAAGTTTTCAAGTAAAGAATATTTTGCTTAGCTTTTGAAGATTTGAAGACTTCCAATTCCAAGATATTGGTAGTGGTGTTGAAGATTCTTCATCTTAGACTCGATTGAAGTGAATATAAATCATACCCAGTTGATGTTACTTCAATTTGGTATCAATTTCTTCCTTTTCTCTATGTCTAGCTAAAACCCCAATTCTTGGGGTGTGATTTTGTGAATATGGTTAACTTTCCTGTTAGGTATTACTTATTGTTAGTCTATTTACTGTGTAAATGTGATTTCATTTAGTAGTTTTGTTTGAACTTAATGGGATTGTAGTTGCAAATACGATTTCATCTTAGTGTTTTTGGCTTGCTCAAGAGAGAGGTTTTAAAACTAAAACTACTAAATCGATAGCCGGTGGTGGTTATTGGGTCGTCATGGGTTCAACTCGAGAGAGTGAATCCTAGGACTTTTCCGACACATTCAGCTCGAGAGAGTGAATGGGCTAAGGCGGAGGCTGTGCTTAAAAGCGACAACTCGTTGTTCGAGAGAAATCGAGTTGATTCGGGGTAAGTTGTTCGAGAGAGAGTTTACCCCCACTAAAGTCTAGCCTAGTTACAAATGTTCAGCAATTGATTATCAATAGCATTTACCCGATTGTGTAGTTTATCCGTATTCGTATCACATCCCAAGAATCCCGTCTCCTATATTCGCATCTTTTTGTTTTCATTGTTTTTGTTCATTAATTGATTACAAACCCCCATTGATAATTAACATTCATGTCAACCCCTTAATTTATCATGTTTTTACTCAGTAATGTTTTTAGCTATAGTTGACTCTAGCATATTCGCACTTAACTCTTAATTCTCAGAAACCGCTCCCTTGGGACTTGACCCTAACCCATTCGGTTGGGTTTATTACTATTATATGATCGTAGACACTTGAATTGGAAGTTGTGTCTTAATTACACAAACATTAGCATAGTCGAGTGGTTCGGCGAGCACGACTAATGTCGTCGAATGAGAGAGAACTGGACGGGTTTTAAAAGGCCAAAGGTTTAAACTTTCAAAATTTTCACTTTCCCTCACTTTCGACCTTCACAAACTCACAACCACTTAGTATTTTCTATATTTCTTGCGTTTTTACTGTATTTGAGTTGTTGATTGGTGCTCAAAGTTGTATTACATGTCGCCTAGCATTTCAACTTTATTTATTCGGCATAAAAGGTTGGTTTTCCGAACCCCGAATCTATTTTTATCGAAATTGTACTCATTTGCAAATAATCTTATCTTCTTGTCATGTGATGGGCCTCTCTGATAGGATTAGAATGTTTAAATGCCTTATTTGATTTGATAATATTGCCCGTAATGTTGTCATTGTTGAAATCCCGTATTCTTGTGCTTTAAAATGAATGAAATCTTGTGGTGTTGTGGTTGCATGTGTTTAGTTTAGTTGGGTCAAGTTTGAGTAGCCCATATTTGTGTCGAATGACATAATTTTCCCAATGATAGAACAAATGACGTCATTCTTAAGGGCAAAAGTCGTCAATTGGCCAAATTTGGCAAAACCGGGAGAAGTCTGAGTATCCCAAGTAATGGGTGTTATGGGTCTTGCTTTAATTTGAATAGTGTATGCTTTGATTTTGTTTTTGGGGGCTGTGGGGTTGAATTCGAGAAGATGGGTTGAAAGTAGGCACGTTGGGTCATTTGGCGAGCTGGATCGAGCTCGCCGAACCACTTGTCGGTTCACCGAAGGTCCCTATCTCACCTTTAATTTCATGCTTAATGTGTTGTTGGGCTTTGTAACTTTCGGTGAGAAGCCTTATGTTGCCGAAGGCAGTCGGCGACTCGCTGAAAGAATTCTTGATCGCCTTTTGTCTGCACCCCTGAACCCTTTTTGCACTGTAACTTTCTGCGGGCTAGCCCTTGCTCGTCGAAAGTTGTCGGTGATTTGCCAAAAGACCTTTCCCATCGCCGACTTGCTAAAACATTAGAGCCAATCCTTTCAGCGAGCCCGATCTGGGTTGCCAAAGTGATTCGGCGACTCGCCGAGTGGATCGGTGAGTCAGTCTGCAATTGCTATTTTCTGTGATCTTACTTGAATTGATTCTAACTTTTTCCCGATGTTTTACAGATATGGTACGAACAAATATAGACATGCCACCTCAGAAAAGAGTACGGGGGTATCACCATAAATGAAGGAGGGTCAAATCCTCCAAAGAAGGGCAGGCAAGAACCTCCACCAACTGACAAAGGCAAGGGCAAGTGGCCCATATCTGACAGGGTGACCACTGGTTCTCAGATTGATTTATCTGAGCCTGAGGACAACCAGCCTTTGTAGTCCCGATAGGCTGAGCTATGGGCTAGATCTCGCCCTAACTCAGCCAGAGTCCCTCCAGCTCCTACACCTGTAGACTCAGTGCCAGCTCAGTCACCTCCCATGGCTCCTGTGCCACCGGTCATCCCTCTGCCTAGGCTGCTCAACAGATTGAAAGGCGATGGTTTGTGGACCATCCTCGAGGATAAGTTGTTATCTATAGAGGGCTTAGAGGGCAAATAGTCAGATGTGAGGGACACCCTCCACTACCATCAGTTTGATCAGTTTACTAGTCCACGAGACCTTTACATTCCTTCATGGGTCCGGGAGTTCTATACAGCCTATGGTAACTTAGTCCTGAAGAGCAAGAAGAAGGCAAGTGAGTAGACCGGTGAAGTCTGTCATGGTATGGGGAAAGGAAGTTGGGTGCAATAGTGAGTACATAAACAATGTACTGGGTAGAGCTCTGCATTCTACGCACCCTTATGTTGGATTACCTTATGCTCAGTCCTTAGATGATTTGAAGGGCTGGCTGGCACTTCTGATACCACCTGGAGGTGGATAGAGATAGGAGCCCCTATTGAGAACAGGGATTTGAATATTGCCGCTCATTTCCGGTTTGGCTTAATCATCAGCACCATAATGCCATCCGAGAACAAGTCTATTATGCGTCATCCTAAGGCAGCATGCCTTGGAGCTATCATGTCCTGAAGGAGAATCGACCTAGGAATTTTATTGAATATGAGATGGCCATGAGGGCCAAGCAGAGGCAGACTTCCTTACTTTTCCCAGTCTTGATCACATATTTATGCAGGTGAGTTGGAGTACCTCGAGATGATACAAGGGACATTGAGGTAACCCCGTCTTCCTCCACTGACATCTAGCGCATTGAGGCCGAGTATACTAGAGAGGAGGTTGACAGGAGGAGGGCATCTCCGATGGATACATCCTCGGAGGTGGATATAGATGCGATACCTACAGAGGCATCTTTGCCTACCCCGGCCTCCGAGCCTTCAGGTACTTCTGCCTCTCCTTCCTCTTCTTCACAAGCTCCAGGCACCTCCACTTCCTCCCAACAGACCAAGATTACACATGAGATTATCCTGAATATGGGACATCTGGCTCATTCAGCTGATGTGAGGGTGACCCGATTAGAGAGAGTTGCATCCTTGATGATTGAGGCTGCGATTCTTGCTGCACTAACCCCCCCTCTAGGCTTTTGTTGATGATCTGGGTACTAGAGTCACAACTTTTGAGAGTAGGTAGGGGGAGACCTTCGAGGTTATGACTTTGAGAGCCGAGGTAGCTGAATTGAGTAAGGACATAGACTATCTATAGTCTATCGACTTCACTTCATTGTTGGATGCTGCAAATGATTTGGACGCTCCTGAGACTTCAGAGATTCCTCCGACTACCACCTGAGACATACACAGGGATGAGGCAGTAGTTGATCAGTCGGATGCTGAGACCGACGAGGAGCAGATAGAGATACAGGAGGAGAGAATATATATAGATTGCCAGACCTTGAGGAGATGATTATGCAGTCGGTAATCCCGACATAACTGACAGAGACGTCCATGGCAGCTCCTAGTGGGTCTGGTAATGTTGTTCCTTCTGAGGAGACTCCGGGTATTGAGGCTCGAGATCAGACTGAGACTCCGGGCACTGATGCCCAGAAAAATAGAGCGACTGTGTAGACATGATCCTCTCTTTACCTCTCTCTCTGTATTACTTTTATTTTGACATTAGATTATTTAGTTTGCATTTGAGGACAAATGACTTTATTTGTGGTGGGGTGAGGCCCTCCTTTTGTGTGACTTTTTGTGAATATTGATGTTTTGTTTATATATTTGGGTTTTGAGCTGAAATTGTGTTATACATTGCTTTTTGTTAAAGGTTTGAGCTTGTAGCTCCGTGTTTTTAATTGTAAATGATTTTTGACTCTTTCGAAGATTTGTGTTGATTCTGGCTATTCTTTTGCAAATTTGAGTATCGGTTTTGATCAATATCAATGACTTGAATAGTGCTCATAATCAAACAAAAATGAATGTGCAGCTACGATAATGCCGTATGAATTTGCATAGTCAATATGTGAACTAGCCAAGTATCGAATTGAGTCTCTTGTAATGAACATTGCCCACTAACGAAAGTGTGGAGTTTTGTTAGACTTTGGTGTCAATGCCTTGTGTGATGGGCTTACCGTGAACCATGTGTGATGACACCTAGAATTTTCCCCATTGATCCGGCTGACTAAGTGATGTGAACTCTTGAGATGATATTAGGCAACTTTAAAGAGTGTGAACCAATTTGACATTATACCTCTTTTTGTGGCCTACCTTGCGAGTGTGAACCCCACTTGAGCACCCTTTGAGCCTTAACTCTTCTTGGAAGAAACTTGATGACATTGTAACCTTTCTTGATCCATTACCCATAATCCTCATGACTTGGGTTTGAATAGCCAACTTAGGCCAAAAGCCTAAGTTGGGGGTGTGGTGAAAAGAGAAGGTAAATCAATAAGTGCAAGAAAGTCCCCCTTGACCTATGGTTTTGAGAAAAATAATGGAACCCCTCCATACAAAAAAAAAAAAGAAAAAAAGAAGAAAAGAATGAAAAGGAAGAAAAAAATGAAAAGTTGTGGAATAAAGTTGTGAAAATACAAAAAGAAATGGGGTTTCCAACAATCCATGGAAAGTAAATAATGGGATGAGTTGTGAGCACGAACAAAAAATGATGAAGAAAAGGAAAAAAAGTGTGGTTCACACCACATATCATGAGGACTATAGCCATTGAGCCTAAATGACCATACCTTTGCACTCAGCCCTGTTATAAGCCTTGAAAAGACCTTTTTGATCTTGAGTGAGCTGAAACAAATGTTGGTTGGAAAATACGGGCAAACCTATGGGTGAAATCATACATTGTGTTCATCTTTGTGAGTGTGAGCATTGCATTTGATTCCGAAACTTTAAATTGTTGAACCATTATGTATGAATATGGAATCATTCTTTGTGTGAGGGCATTTGATCACCTTTGTTGAGCTTGAACTTGCTTTTGAAGCAAGTATTGTGAACTTGAGAATCTTTCACTTGAATCTTTGAGTGCACAATTGATCCTTGCATGAGTAAGTTGAGTCTTGTTGTGTGCATTCATGATTGCGTCTTGTGTAGCACTATTTGAGACATCCTTTTTGAACTGCTGAACTTGAGTTTTAATTGAGGACAAACAAAAGTTTAAGTTGGGGGTGTTGATGAGTCCATAATTTGGACTCATTTACGACTTTATTTTAATAGATTTAGTGTCCTCAGATGCATATTTTGTGCCAATAACTGATGTAAATCCTTGAATTTTAGGTATTTGGATTGAGGAACAAAGCATGGACACTATTGAGCAAAAAAGAACAAGGCAGGTGAAAGTATGAAGGAAGGAAGGTCTGAGGATCGCCTAACCCATTAGGCGAGTCGCCAAACGGCCTGGGTCTCGCCTAATGTTTCAGAGTGCCAAGCCCCGAAGGAGAAAATCTAGTTGGCGAGAAAATGAAGTAGTCGGCGAGTCGCTGAACGATTCCGCGATGCAGTGCCATATTGACCAAAGTTACAGAACCTGAAGATGCTGAAGGCAAAAGCAAAACGGCGATGAAGATGACCAAATGGAGGATCGCCGATTGGATCGGCAATCCCGACTAACTATGATGACTGAACCTTCGCAACACATTTTTGACAACTATAAATACATTTTTAAATTCTTAGTTTAGTGCCTAACATTCAATAGTTTTCAGTTTTTGAAGTTTAGAGCTTAGAACAGAATAGAGAGACACTATTTCCTTAGCTTTGAAGATTTCCATTTCTAAGAAATTGGAAGTGGGTTTTGAAGATTCTTCGCCTTAGACCTTTGTAAAGACAATATCAATCGTACCCAGTTGATGAAAACACAACTTGGTAACGATTTTTACCTTTTACTATCTCTAGCTAAAACCCTAATTCTTGGGGTGTGATTATGTGATAATGGGTTGATTTAACTGGTGGGTATTGTTAATTGATAGTTTATTTGCTGTTTAAAAGTGATTTCGTTAAGTAATTGTGGTTGAATTTAATGGGTTGTAGTGGCAAATACAATCTTAACTTCGTGTTTTTGGCTTGCTCGAGAGAGAGGTTTTAAAACCAAAATTACTTAATCGATGGTCTGTGGGTATTGGGTTGTCATTAGTTCAGCTCGAGAGAGTGAATCCTAAACCCCTTTTCCACACATTCAGCTCGAGAGAGTGAATGGACTAAAGCGAGGGTTGTGCTTCATTGCTGCTTATTAGTGTTCGAGAGAAACCAATTTGATTTGGGATAAATTGTTTGAGAGAAAGTTTACCCCCACTAAAGTCTAGCTTATTCACTAATTTGCAGCTATTTACTATTAATTGTAATTACCCGATTGTTTACCTTATCCCATAATCCAACACATCCCAAGAATCATGTCTCCATATTTGTATTTTCACGTTATTTGTTGTTTTATAATTGAATACAAAACCCCCTTTGATATTTTACACTTGTGTCACCCAAACTTGAATTATGTTTTCTTCATAAATATTTTTAGCTATGATTGACTTGAGCATATTTATGCTTTTCTATTGATTCTTGAGTACGAACTGCTCCCTTGGGACTCGACCCCAACTCACTAGTTGGGTTATATTATTATTGAACGATCGATGATGCTTAGTATTGGATGAAGTATCTTTGATTGCGTTCTCACTCTTTATCAGTATTACCATAAGTTTTCATCTCATTCTTTCACTTGTAATACATTATCTCTTGATTGAGCGTTGATAATAGAAAGATCTTCTTGTTTATGCTCTTGTTCTAGAATCCTAATTTTAAGATTTCTTATTCTTTGCTTGAAGTAAATTCTGTTCGTTTCATTTATTTCATCTGTTGGATTTATCCAAAAAAGAAAAGAAGTTTTCTTGAACCTACTTCATTTGCCTTTGATCCGTTTTTCATAAATCTAACTTCTTTTGCACCCATACGATTTTTTTGTCAAATAATTTGGCACCGCTTGTGGGGATAGATAGTTGTGATATTATTTCGACCATTTGATTCTACTCTTTGCTAGATTACCACTTCCTCCATATTCAAAACCACTATCATGTTTGCAATTCTTTATAATAGTCCAACCAACAACAGCCAACTCAATGACCCACTTACTACAAGTTTGTTGAACCCTTTAGCTCCATAAATTGTACTAGTTGTAGAATGAGAAGATGACCAGGCACTTTCGCAAAGAAGAGTCTGATGGAAAACATGTAAGGACCAATCCAGTCCCAAGTGATGTAAAGTCATAGTGAAACAGAGATAGGTACCTCTCGTGAATGGGCTAATGGATGTATCTAAGGAAACATTTTGTATGGAAGAAGATGTGAAAGGGATGATATATATATAACCTCAAGTAATTCCTTTATAACAAAGATGGATGGTACCGTAACCACCTTAACAAGAAGTGTTCATAATGAAGCCAACACACCACCTAGTCCTGTATCGATTGGAATTTCGATGAACACTTCGACAAATTTGGATCCAACAGGACTACTAAGGTACTTGGGGATAGTGGGAAGAAGGTTCAGAGAAGTGCACATACCAGTAGACCCATTGAAATAGGAAATCCTCAGTTTTATTATAGAAATTCACTCTCAAATGAACCAAAGTCTATGGGGCCTATCGATCATTAGGAGTAGTGGGCATATTTATGCACCCAAGCATCCCAATTTACCCTTATTTTAGCTAAATTTTGAGGATAAAGGCACATATATTCATGTATTTTAAGTATAAATGTTGTGGTGAGCTAATTATATATGTAATTAGACTTATTTTAGGTTAAAACATAGTGAGAATTGATCCAAAAGAGTAAAGAAACACAAAGCAAAGCATCACAGACATAAATGTAGCCAACACAAGACTAACACAATGGTCTGCAATCAGTGGTGGAGCTAGAAATTTCATGAAGGTTGTCATAAATTGCATAACAAAAAAAAAACACCTTTTTAAAAAATGGAAAAAAATTGCTACTAGTGAGATTCAAATACACAAGCGCAACCTCATTTGAGGCATTCGAAACCACTTGCTATAACAACTTGTTGTGTTAAGGGTTTTCAAAATATATTATTTAATCACTTTGTTTATCACTTTACTAGTGTATTCAATGTTGTTTTACGATGAATGGTGTCTAATTGGATACCTTGAGAATCAAGTAGCTCTGCAGTGATCCACGGTCTGGGGCAAGCATTTTGCATTGGCCCCCACGCCACATGTGTTGTGAAACTTCGGAGGATGTGAAAAAGATCATGTATCGGTGATGGACCTCTCAATGCAAACTCAAGTTTCATGATTGACTAAGCGGCGCGGACCTCATATCTCACAATGGAGGTCACCTCATGCACTAGTCGTACTATAGAATGTTTTTTACAAGTCAAGATCGAGTCCAACTAGGATTGTATTAGTGGGTATTTTTCACCACTATAAATAGACCGCATAGATAACTTTACTAGGGTTATGGACTTGGGTTATGACCAAAGTTTACGAATTATTACCAAGTTCTTTGATTGATTATTTTTGAAGACATTGTTAAAATTTACCATACTACTCTCCTTGTTGTTACTTTTTCACGAACAACGGAAATTAATTCAAGGTTTATACCATTTCTCATTCTTGCAATATTCTTTATTCTCAACAATTACTTTGGTTCTTCACAACTAGTTATGAGTAGCTAAATATCATAACTAGGGTTATGGCACCTAGAATAGGAATAAGGATAATGGGTTCTTCACGTTTGAGTCTTTCATAAACATCGTGTTTTTAATGGCTAAAAACATTAGAAACTCCTTTATATATTAAAATTGCTTCACAAAAGAAGTTAATATTAGGAAAAAAATCACAAATAGAAATTTGAATCTACCAACCACTATCTAATATCTTTAGTTAAAGATAGAAAAGTTAACCAAAGACCTACAATCATAGCCAAATTAATACACACTCATGTGTCAAAGGGACTTAGGGTGAAATTCTTCTAATTGGGACGAGAAACTTTAGACGACATATAGATTCATCATTTTGGACGGTGAACACAATAAAATGAGTTAATATTGAAGTATTTGTTTGAGTTTTGATATCTAGGGAACCACATATCTAGTTCGTCTTTATTTACTGAATACAAAAATCGTTGAGTAAAAATAGTTCAACGATATTCCTTTTTGAACCCTCATTCTAAATACTAATCAAAAGACTAAATTATTGCAATAAATTATAATTCCTTGCCACATTGTCTATGAGATTCGACCCTAACCTACTTAGATTCTATATTTGATAATGACCCCTTTATACCTAATTGAGGGTGTAATTTGGGCAACATCAAATTTGGCATTGTTCTAAGAGATTGTTGTTAAGAAATTACTTTTTCAATAAAAGTTCATCGAGTGATCATTATTTCTCCTATCACTCTGATTTGTTGTTTATGTTTGTTGCATTACAACCTCGGTGTATGCCTGATACTCAGATTCAAGGATTTTCCTTGATTCTGTTGAATCAAGAAATTAAACGTTTGAGGCACCTGAGGCTGAACGTGGCTTTGGACGGCGAGGTTGATTAGATGGATGTAGGACTTATTGCTGCACAATTGGTCCTTGTTGGGGCTATTCAACCTCCAACGTTGGTTGGTACAGTTTTTAACATCACCAGCATGATGTTGTATCTTTTGGGCATGAAATAATATTTTTGAAGTCTAGGTCATGAAAATATGAACAACTATCAGAAGGACTTTGTCAGGTTTTCTATGGTGTACAACGTCCCTAACATCTCTTAAGAAGGAATAAGGTTGAGGTTATTTTCATTCTCCCTAATAGGTGAAGCAACTACATGGTTGGGAGAACTATCAGAGGTATCTATCTTGACTTGGGAAGAACTTGCAAAAAAATTCTGGGAGAGGTTCTTTCCTCCAAGTAGATATATACACCTCAAGACGAGATTAGGAACTTTAGACAGCTATCGGGTGAAAACTACACAAGGCCTAGTTACACTTCAAAAACAAATTAGGCTTAGTGTTCTTATCATAAAGTACCGAATGAGGTGTTATTTGAAAGCTTCTATAGGTCCTTTGATGCGGTCAACAAATCCATTGTAAACAATATAGTGAAAGGTTTTGGAGCATTCGTATAATGATGCCAACACCCTACTATATAAGATGAGATAGACAAATAGGGCCTCACACACTAGAGATACTAAAGTAGTGGGCAATGCATTGCTAGGAAGTAGTCAAATGAGGAGATATTGAGAGAAGAAGCTCGAGACGAAAAAATGGCACACTTGATGACGCAACTTGAGGTGCTAAATAAACACATATGGGTACTGTAACCCAAAAAGTAAATGTTGTGGGATCCAATTATCAAGGTAAAATAAAGGACAAGGGTTACTATCCATATAAGGATGAGGTTCATTATGTGAGTAACCAGTGGGGGGTTCCATCCGAACTACCAGGACTTTGCCAACGAGGGTTACTAACCATATAGCGATGAGGCTCATTATGTGAGTAACCAGTGGGGGGTTCCATCCAAACTACCAGGGTTCCCATCAGGACCTTGTTGGCAAGGTCAATGGAATCAAGATTGGAACAAAGAGAAGAACCAATGAGGTGTAGGTTGGAAAAACGAAACTAGGGAAATTAGGACCAAGGCTTCAACTTTGGAAGCACAATTTGTATGTTTCTCCTAGAGGTGGTCACTAGAAATTTGAACAACCATCTGTGAGTAACCAAATGAGATAAAAATAAAGGACATACGATCCCACGTGCTAAAGAAAGTTGATTGTATCGATGCTGGTATGCAGCAACTACATCGTGACCTTGCAAGCATAGGTCAGGTGGTGAAATCACATTCACCTCAATCAAGAAAATAGAAGCATAGTGATAGCATCCAAGGAAGCTCTACTCCATTGAAGGACAAGGATGAAGCTTTAGAAACTCCAAGGAGGCCCATAACAAGATCTCAAACCAAGGAGTTCAATGATAAGCTCAATGGGCTTCAATCGCTGATCCAAAGGTGTCTTATTGGGGAAGAAGAGTTCAAGCCCAAGGGAGAGGAATTGTCCAAATGCTATAATTATTTGGTGGCCCAAATTCAAGCCCAAGATGAGGAATTTTAAGGGCCATTTTCGTGCAAATAAGGTCAAGAAGAGTCCAAGAATCAGCCACAACAAGAGTTGCTTTCTGCCCAAGTTTTGAGAGAAGACTAGTCAAACTTTCCAAGATTGTCAAGATTCTTCTCCTAGTTGGGATTTACCTTATTTCTTTATTTATATATAGGTTATTAATATTTTCCTTAGTCTATTTATGGTCTCCTAAGTACCATTTAATGCTTTCCTAGAAATACTAAATTTTGTTCTTAGTTAGGTTACTTTATTTCCTTTCTAGAGTAGGATTCCTTGTAATTGTCTTTTTAGGGTTTGGCATAAGGGGTCTTGGACGTTTTTCCCCCCTTCTCCTATATATAGGAGTCCTTTTTATTCATTAAAGACAATTTAGATTGATATTAATAATATTTGAGAGAGTTCTTTGAACCTTTGTGACTTGTTCTTTGAGAATTTATCTTTAAACCTTTACTAGTTTCATAGTTTAAGGTATAAAGTAACTTCTTCTTGTGATATCTTTGGTTTCTTTTTGGTATTCTTTAGAAGGTGATTAGTTTCTACATACTAATTATTGTCTTTAGTTACTCATAAAGCGGTCAAGATCCGAATCTATCGTTTTGATTCGTTTTCTCAAGTAAAGGCGTTAGATTTCTTCCATAAATCTATACGTTGTTACTTGGATCTTTTCAAGGCCTTAGAACATCTAATCTTTGGAAATTCGTGGATCTTTCCTTCGAATTTCCCATATCTTTATTTAGTTTTTTTGTTTCTTTTCTTTGTGCTTCTGCATTCTAATATTTAATTCTCTATTTGTGATCTCCCTTAACCTTGCTGTTATCACATAGTTGATCCAGATGTCGACTTTGCTCAGTCAAAGGCAAAAAGGCAAAAGCCACTCTTCCTAGTGACACAATAGTGAGCTTGAAGTTTGAAGGTGGTAATATGGGCCATTGCATAGTACTTATAACTTAGAGCGGCTGAGTGTTAGATGATTTTGTGATAATTGATGATACACAATAAGAAAAACAACTTTATAGACCCCGAAACCGATGAGAAGGAGAAATTGAATCAGCTAGTCTTTTAGAACCAAATATTACTTTTTGTGAAAATAAGAGAGCTGAAACTTCCAAAGAGAAAAAAAGTTGATTTTGAATGAAATGAGTAAAGAGGAAGGCACTATAAATAAATCAATTCCAATTCCAAACTGCTCTCCTCCCTTTCTACAAAGATAGGAGAAGAGAAGACGATGTTAGTTTTAGGAATTTCTTTGATATCTTCAAACAATTGCACATAAATATACCATTGATTGACACTGAAAAAACATGCCAAAATATGTTAAATACCTCGGAGAGGTTGTGAAATGCAATAGGAATTTAAGAGACATTGAGATGGTTGCAGTTAATAAGTAGTTCAGTTTAGGGTTATTGAGCAAGCTTCCTAAAAATCAAGAGATCTTGGGAGATTCACCCTCCCTATATAGATTGGTTAAAGTGATTATGGAAAACACTATATGACTTGGGGGTAAGTATCAATCTAATGCCCTTATATGTGTTTAAGACAATCAGTTTGGGAGAGCCGCGCGCAACCAATATCACTTTTTTACTGGCTAATCAATCATGTGTTGCTTTAGACGGGGTGACTGAAGATGTTCTCCTCATAGTGAGTAAATTTGTGATTCTTGTTGATTTCGTAATTCTTGATTTTGAAGTAGATGTCAGTCATATTAGGACATCCATTCTAGTCCACTAATGAATCAATTATTTATGTATGTGCAGGAAAGATGAAGACACAGGTCCGCAATAAGGAGATGACTTCAATGTCTACAAATCATTCTCCACCCCGTCGCACTACACAAATTTAGGCAAGATCACAAAGGTGAATAAAAATGAGAATGTGGGGTGTAGAAAAGTGAGCCTAATGAATCAAGACTTATGGACTCGAACATGAGATGTAAATAAACAAATAGAAATGGAAATGAGTAAGAAGTTTAGAGAGATAAACCTCTCAAAGCAAAAAAAAAACATACAATGGATCGCAAGAAAAGAAAATGTATGATAGGGTTGTAACTAATGACTTTCATCATTTTATGATGTTAAATGAAGTGCTACTCCAAAGGAAACCCTTGATTATAATAGTTTAGAATATAAATATAATAAGATACAAAGTTATGTGTCATGCCATGACAAAAACTAAGACACTTGTGAGAGGAAATCCACTTTTCTAACAACTCTTTGGGTAATTTGTAGGTTCTAGGAACCAAAGGAATTGAGAAACGTAGGTTAAAGCATGAATGTGCTTAAAAAATTTATCTGCTGAAAAGGGGTTACCCCTGCTACACATCCATAGTTCACACATTGGGCATTTTGGCATGCGCCTAGTCCCATGCGTTGAGATCTGTGATGTGACTATGGGAATAAATTAAAGGGGGTCAAAATCAAGTCCCACATTAGGGTCCATTACACAGATATATGACTCTGCATTCGGTCCCACACCATGTTTGACCTATTTATCTAAGTCAAAAATTACTTTTGAATACCAGGTCGATCCAACTCCATGGACTTAATTTAAGCATGTGCTAAAGAATATTGTAAAATATTGTAAATATATTCGCTTGCCTTATATAGCTAGTTGAATCATCGAAGAGATGTGTAGGATATTTACTTACCTTTGATAGAACCTTTAGTGATTGTATATATGCATGTACTTCTCAACACAGTGAAATACAAGTTCTTCTATTCCCATATTTAACATCGTCCAAAACTGGGCACAAGTATTTTGTCATTTTCATGGATGACTTCTCTCCAATAACTTGTATTTATTATATGAAGCCGCTCTGAAGTGTGTACTCACTTTAGTGCCTTCTGTTCTGAAATCAAGATTCAATTCAATGCTTCTGTGCATATTATAAGAAGTGATAATGCTAAAGATACATTTCAGAATTAGTTTGGTCCTACATAAGACATCACAGTATTCGCCATCAACTTTTATGTGTTGATACACCCTCTCTAAATGGATTTGTAGAGAGGAAGAATATACATTTACTTGAGACATCTCGAGCCCTCTTATTCCAAATAAATGTGCCTAAACAATTTTGGGCTGATGCAATCTCAGCGACTTGTTTTCTGATTAATCACATACATCTAGTGTGATTAATGGTGATATACCTTATAGTGTTCTTATTCCAACAAGACATTATTTCTGGTGGAACCTAAGGTATTTGGATGCACATGTTATGTTCGAGATGTTCAACCATCTGTTACCAATTTGATTCCAAGGCATTGAAGTGTGTTTTTCTAAGATATTCTCTCCTTCAGAAAGGGTATCAGTGTTATTCTACTGAACTTAGCAAATATATGGTATCAAGTGATGTGGTATTTTTAGAGACTTCACCATTTCAGAACCGTTCGGCGACACACCGACTGCTCCATTCTATCACTGACTTGACTTTCTCCTTCAGGGCTTGGCACAATGGAACTTTAGGCGAGATCATAGCCATTCGACGACTTGCCAAATGGTTAGGCGATCACTAGACCTTCTTTTCTTTGTTCTTTTAGCCGCCTTGCTCCTTTTTGCTCATTTGTGTCCATGCTTTGTTCCTCAATCTAAATACCTAGAAATCAAGGATTCACATCAGTTATTGGCACAAAATAAGCATTTGAGGACACTAAATCTATTAAAATAAAGCCCTAGATGAGTCCAAATTGTGGACTCATCAATACCCCCCACTTAAACTTTTGCTTGTCCTCAAGTAAAACTCAAGTTCAGCACTTCAAAAAGGATGTCTCAAATAGTGCTACACAAGACTCAATCATGAATGCACACAAAAAGACTCAACTTACTCATGCAAGGATCAATTGTGCACTCAAAGATTCAAGTTGTGACTCCCCATTATCAAATATTCTTAAGTTCACAATACTTGCTTCAAATGCAAGTTCAAGCTCAACAAAGGTGCTCAAATGCCCTGACACAAAGAATGACTCCATATTCACACACAATGGTTCAACAATTTATAGCTCCGGAATCAAATGCAACACTCACACTCACAAAGATGAACACAGTGCATGACTTCACCCATAGGTTTGCTTGTATTTTCCAATCAACACTCGTTTAAGCTCACTCAATAACAAAAAGGTCTTTTCAAGGTTTGTAATGGGGATGAGTGTAAAGGTATGGTTATTTAGGCTCAGTGACTTCTATCCTCATGAAATGTGGTGTGAACAACACTTTCTTTCCTTTTCATCATCATTCTCATTCGTGCTCAGAAATCACTCCATTATTCACTTTCCATGGACTATTGGAAACCCCATTTCTTTTTGCATTTTCACAACTTTATTCCGTAACTTTTTCATTCTTTTCTTCTTCTTTTTTTGTATGGAGGGGTTCCGTCTTTCTCAAACCCATGGGTCAAAGGGGACTTCTTTGCACTTCTTGATTTACCTTCTCTTTTCACCACACCCTCAACTTAGGCTTTTGGCCTAAGTTGGCTATTCAAACAAATCACATCTCATGAGGATTAAGGGTGAAGGGATAAAGAAAGCTCACAATTTCATCAAGTTCCTTCCAAGAAAAGGTTAAGGCTCAATAGGTGTTCAAGCGAGGTTCACATACTCACAAGGTAGGCCACAAAAGAGGTATAATGTCAAATTATTTCACACTCTTCAAAGTTGCCTAAGTTCATTTCAAGTGATTGCTTCACTTAGTCAACGGGACCAACGGGGCAAATTTTAAGTGTCATCACACATAGTTCACAGTAAGCTCATCACACAAGGCATTGACACCAATGTCAAACAAGACTCCACACTGTCGCTAGTGTGCAATGTTCATCATAAGAGACTCAATTTGATAATTGGCTAGTCACAACGAGATGCAAAAAGTTCACATATTGTATATGAAAGTTCATTTGGCCTCATCATAGCCGCACATTCATTTTTGTTCGATTATGAGCACTATTCAAGTCATCGGTATTGATCAAGACCGATACTCAAATTTGTAAAAGAACAATCACATTCAAACACAAACAAGAGGTGGCACAAAATTTTCTGGAAGGGTCAAACAATCATTTTCTAATTAACACAAGGAGCCACAAGTTCAAACAACCAAAAAACCCATATATACGATAAATTAATGATCACAAAAGGTGGGCCTCACCCCACCACAAACAAAAGCTATTTGTCCTCAAATGCAAGAAATAAAATATCCAAAAGTCAAAAAGTAAGACAGAGAGGGAGGTAAAGGTATCCTATCTAAACAATCGCTCTATCTGTTGGGGCATCAGTGCCCGGTGTAGTGCTCGAAACCTGGGCATCAATGCCTGGAGTCACCTCAGAAGTACCAGCTCCACTAGACCCACCCATGGTGGTGTCTCTCAAAGAGGTTTGGTGTGCAGTCTCAAACATAGCATCCTCCAGGTCAGCTAGATCATCATAAACCTCAGCATCATGCACCTGTATCTACTCCTCGTCGGTCTCTATCTCTGACTCAACAACTGCTGTGCTATCCCTATGTTCATCTATGGTGGTAGCCGGAGGAATCTCTGAAGTCTCAGGGGCGTCCACATCATCAGCAGCCTCCAGTAGTGAAGTGAAGTCAGTAGACTTTAATAGTCTACATCCTTCCTCAGATCTGCTACTTCAGCTTTCAAAGCCGTAATCTCAAAAGTTTCCCCCTGTCTGCTACCACAAGCTACAACTCTCGCAGTGAGAGTGTCAATAAAAGTTCGGAGGGGGTCAGTGCAGCAAGAAGGACACTCTCGATCATCCACATGACTGCAACCTCCATACAGGTAGCTCTCACATCAGCTGAATGGGCCATATGCCCTATCTTCAGGATCATCGCCTGGATAATCTTGGCTGGCTGGGAGGAGGTAGAAGCACCCGGGGTTTGTGACGAAGAAGAAGGAGTTGGAGCAGATGTACCTGAAGACCCGGAGGCCGGAGTAGGCAAAGATGCCTCTATAGGTATAGAATCGACATCAACCTCCGAAGAAGTATCTGCCATAGCTGCTCTCCTCCTGTCAGCCTCCTCTCGTGTGTACTTGGTCTCAATGCGCCAGATGTTAGTGGAGAAAGACGAGGTAACCTCAATATCTCTCGTATCATTCCTGGGTACTCTAGCATGTCGGCATAACTTCGTGATCAAGATCAGAAATGGTAGGGAAGTCTCCCTCTGCTTGGTTCTCACGACCATCTCCTACTCAATAAAGATTCCAAGGTTGACGCTCCTTCGAGATATGATCAACCCAAGGTAAGCCGCGTTGGGGTGGCGAAGGATGGACTCGTTCTAGGATGGCATGATGGTGCTGCTTATATAGCCAAACCAGAACCAAGCAATGATACTGAGATCCCTCGTCTCTATGGGGACCCCTACCTCGATCCACCTCGGGGTGGTATTAGAAATCAATTGGGCCAACCAGCCCTTCAAGTCATTTAAGGACTGAGTAACCGACAAACTCTTATATGCCACTGTAGCTCCAAGACCCCTGCCAAGTACAATATTAATGTACTCGCTATTGCATTCAACTTCCTTACCCCAGACCATGACCGACTTAATCGATCCTAACTCGTTGGGCTTCTTCTTACTCTTTTAAACCAAGTCACCATACGTTGTATACAACTCCCGAACCCATAAAGGAATATAGGGCCTCGAGGCCTGGTGAACTGCTCAAACTAGTGGAATTGAAGGGTGTCCCTCACACCAGAGTATTTTCCCTCAAGGCCCTGTGTAGGTAACAACTTTTCCTTGAGGATAGTTCGCAATCCATCACCTTTTAACTTGTTGAGAAGCCTGGGAGGAGGGACTACTAGTGGTACTGGAGCCACAGAAGGTGCCAGAGCTGGCACTGAACCTGTTGGGGTGGAAGCTAAAGGGACTCTAGCTGAGTTAAGGTGAGATCTAGCACGGATCTCAGCCTTTCGAGACTGTAATGGCTGGTCATCCTCAGGCTCAGATAAAGAACCCCGGGAGTCAGCAACCACTCTTTCGAATGTGGGCCTCTTGCCTTTGCTCTGACCTCCGGTTGGAGGCTCTGTTCTTCCCTTTTTGGGAGGATTTGCTCCCCTTTCATTTATCACAATCCCCCGTGCTCTTTTGCAGGTTGGCATGTCAAGGTTAGTCCTGGCCATATCTGCATAAACATAAAAAAGAGTTAGAAGCAATTCAATCAAATGCACAGAAAAATAGTTGTAGAGAGACTCGCCGAACCGGTCGACGAGTTGCCGAATCTCTTTGGCGAGCTAAATCGGGCTAGCTGAAAGGATTGGCGTAAAATCTCAAAAAAATTTGACATATCGGCGATGGGAAGGCCTTTCGGTGAATCACCGACAACATTCGGCGAGCAAGAACTAGCCCGATGAAAGTTATAGTGCAAACATGGATAGGGGCGTAGACAAATGGCGATCAAGGACTTTTGGCGAGTCGCCGAGTTAATTCAGCAACCTCAGTCTTCTCGCTGAAAGTTACAGAACCAAACTTCACAATTAGCATGAAATTAAGGGAGATATGGGGAACTTTGGTGAACTGCCGAGTGGTTTGGCGAGCTCGACCCAACGTGCCTACTTTCAACCCAACACCTCAAATTCAACCCCGCAGCCCCCAAAAACAAAATCAAAACTTGCACCCATCAAATTAAAATAATACCCATTACTCCCATGCCCCCGGGATACTCAGACTTCTCCCGGTTTGGTTAAATTGGCCATTTGACAACTTTTGCCTTAAGAATGATGGTCAACCGCTCTATCATTGGGCAAATTACGCCATTTGGCACAAATGTGGGCTACTTAGACTTCACCTGACTAAACCCAATAACATGCAAGCACAACCCCACAATTTTTAACCAATTTTAAGGCACAAAAACTTGGGAATTTAACATTAATGGCATTTAAGGAATGATAATCAAATTAATAAAGGCACACACAAATACAATTATGGTTAGAGAGGCCTAGCACACATCACTAAGACAAATCAATTGCAAATGAGTACAAAATCACTAAATTAAGATTCAGGGTTTTGAAAACAAACCTTAGATGCCGATTAAATAAGTTGAAATGCTAGGCGGCAAAGAAATCCACTCTGACGACTAAGATGTGATAAAAATTCAAGAAATATAGGATACTAAAGTGCGGGTGTGAGTTTAGGAAGTTCAAAAGTGAGGGAAAGTGAAAGAGTTGGAAGTTTAAACCTTTGGCCTTTAAAAACTATCTAGTTCTCACCCATTCGGTGACATCAATTTTGCTCGCCAACCCACTCGGTGACACGCCGAGTGGGCACTTACCTCGCTGAGTTTTATAGGACATCTAGTTAATGTGGAGGTCCAAACGACAGACTAGATCGTGATCACCTACCTGGTCGGCGATTCGCCAAGTTGCTCCTGGGCTCGCCGAGCTTTACAGACTCCAATTTAAAAATGTCTCGAGTCCAACGATAGTCCAAGTCGATCTTGCCGATTGGACTATCAGCTCGCCAACCTGCACTTTTCAAACACCTTCCACACTTTATCCTACACAATTAACACATGATTATTTTTAAAACAAAAATAAAGCGATAAAACACTTGGGTTGCCTCCTAAGAAGCGCCTTAGTTAACGTCATGGAACAATACAAGTTCCCACTTAAGTTCCATTAGTGGGGTTTGCCTCATTTTCATAAGGTAACCCCTCTTCTAGGTCTGGGTAGAGGTGAGAAAGCACTTGGTCCATTTAAGACCCTAGCAGCTGAATGAGCATGGAATGAGGGGTTGTCATCTAGTTCATCATCAAGACATTCTCTCTTAACTCCTCCAACACTCTGTCATGCTTTTCAACTTTGTGTAGAATGAGTAAGAGGACCTCTTCAATTTTCCCACCCTCTTGTTTCTTCATCTTTTGACGCTCATGAGGGGTGATGTACCTGTCTTTCCTCTTGGACACTACCTCTAATTCCATGACTTTCTTGGGCAAGACATCCAATTGGGTTAATAATGTGGCCAATTCTTGGTCTTTTTCATTCCCCTTGTTAGTCTTGGCCATGTTATCAAGGAGTTGGGTTGCTATTACATAAGGTAGCTAGAGGAGACCACCTGGAGAGATTTGGTCAGCCACTATTCTATTTTCGGGGCCAAGACCCCGGTAGAAGCATTCCAGTAGCATCTTATTTGGAATTCCATGAGTTGGGCATTGCTGCTATAGGGTCTTAAACGTTTGCCACAACTAATAAATGGCTTCAACCTCCAATTGCTTGAAATTTAGGATGTTATCCCTAAAAATCATCAATCTCAAAGGAGGGTGATCCATTACGTCACTGTTGCTACCAGATATGCTCCAATTCTCTCCTCAAACAGCAACACAAAAACCAAAAATAAAAATAAGTAAGTTCAAATATAACTAACAAGAACAAAATTTAACTTAACTAAATAATCTTAAACAACACCACTCCCCAGCAGCGACGCCATTTTGATTTCACATATCAGGACACTTCATCCAATACTAAGTGCCAATGATCGTTAGTCAGTAATATAACCCATCTAAGTGAGTTGGAGTCGAATCCCACAGGGAGTGGTACGTGCTTGAGATTCAAGAGCCAAGTAAAAATATGTTCAAGTCAATCATAGGTAAAGACATTTACGATTAAAAGCATAGTTCAAATTTAGGGTGACACTAGTGTCAATTATGGGGGTTTTGGTTGTAACTATCAGCTACGTTAACAACAAATAACACTAATTAACAAGTAAAGAGAATAGCTATAAACTAGTGAATAAGCTAGAATTTAGTGGGGACAAACTTTCTCTCGAACAATTTACCCCGAATCAAATTGGTTTCTCTTGAACACCAATAAGCAGCAATTAGGAACTGCCTACGCTTTAGTCCATTCACTCTCTCCAGCCGAATGTGTGGAAAAGTGTTTAGGATTCACTCTCTCGAGCTGAACCCATGACAACCCAATACCCACAGATCATCAAATAAGTACACTTGGATTTAAAACCTCTCTCTCGAGCAAGCCAAAAACACGAAGTTAGAGTTGCATTTGCAACTACAACCCTTTACATTAAACCACAATTACTGATTGAATTCACTTTTAAACAACATTTAAACTATCAATTAACAATACCCACTAGCTAAATCAACCCATAATCACACCCCAAGAATTGGGGTTTTAGCTAGACATCATAAAAAGATAGAAATTGTTACCTAATTGTGTTTCCATCAACTAGGTAAGATTAATTTTGTCTTTACAAAGGTCAAGGTTGAAGTGTATCAAGGACCCACTTTCAATTTCTCAAAAATAGAAAACTTCAATTCTTCAAAGCTAAGGAAAGTATTGTCTCAATACTCTCAGTTCAAAACTCAAAAATTACTCTAACGAATGTCCAGAATAAAAGTCGAATCCCAGACATAATGTTTGAAAATGTATTTATAGTCGCCAAAAATATGCTGCGAAGGACCATTCAGCGCAGTTAGTCGGGATCGCTGAATCACTCGGTGATCCGCTCTTTGATCAATTCCATTACCTTTTTACTTTGGCCTTCAGCATTCTCAAGTTCTGTAACTTTGGGCGATCTTAGAATTGCATCGCGGAACCATTCGGTGACACACCGACTACTCTATTCTATCGCCGACTTGATTTTCTCCTTCAGGGCTTGGCACACTGGAACTTTAGGCGAGATTATAGCACTTCGGTGACTCGTCAAATGGTAACTAGGAGATCACCAGGCCTTCTTTTATTCCCTCTTTTAGCTAGCTTGTTCCATTTTGCTCATTAGTGTCCATGGTTTATTCCTCAATCCAAATACCTAGAAATCAAGGATTTACATCAGTTATTGGCACAAAATAAACATTTGAGGCACTAAATCTATTAAAATTAAACCCTAAATGAGTCCAAATAGCGGACTCATCACATTGCAATCCACAATTCTAATAGACAAAACTGAATGGCACGTATAATGCCAGCACACAACAATTTCAAATGGCAGCAATTCTAAATAAGGATGTTTGAACTCATGGCGTCTTTATCAACATACAACGTTTACGCGATTTTAGATACGAGTAAAATAGTACGCACGTCACCCTATCGTCGTCTCCAATTCCCTCGACAAACCATATGTGTAGTACTGTTCTAGCCTGCGATTTTGTCCTTGCAACCTTGAGATTAAGCAGTGTGGCATTTTGAGGACCATGGGGAAAAGTCAACCATCCGCCTCACATCTCTCCCTTTCAAATTAATTAAGTTTGGAATCGATTTCAGTATATTCCCATCCTTGGATAAAATTTGATTTCAAGAAACTCCTAGCCTTTACAAATTGCCCTCATCTCCCTCCAACCGAACCCTAGAAATTCTCTATAAATTGCTCCTTCTTCTTCATTGTTTGGGGTTGGAAACGCTGGCCATAATTCACAGAGAAAAGAATTACCAAATTGCAATAGTCACATAAGAAATACACCTTAAATATATACTCTCTTTACTTGTTTGTGGGTTGTTGGGATCATAGGATCTGCTGAAGTTTGAAGTTGGTGGTGAAGTCGCTCCAAGCTTGTTCTCGTCTCAATTTTGCTGCTCGAAAAAAGGTAATACCCCTCATTTCTTTACATTTCACTGCGATTCTGAGTATCATGTGATGAATCTGTCTTTGTTGGGTTTTCTTTAGCTTTATTTTGCTTTGTTTGAACATGAATATTTGTTTCTTATAGTATTTACCGTTGGAACTTTAGGCTGACCATTGTGTTATTCTTGCTTTTTCTCAATTAGAGGTTCAAAATAGGTTATCATTAGCTAAATTTAACTTCTTTGTTGTTTTGAATCACATGCTCTTCTTGTCTTGATTCGTATGCCTAATGTGTTCTCAAGTATCAATGAAGTTTTCTTGGTATCATAGGTTTGTATTTGAAGTCATTGATTTGTTTTTTATTCTCTAAAGTTGGTTGAGTCTCTGTCTCATTTGTTCAAAATAGTTTGGATGTGCATGTGGTTTATACTTGGAATGTGTTGGGTATTTTGTTGTCTTCTTCACTGTTTCATTTTGTTCCTAACTGTCTCTTCTGATTTTATCGATTCATGATTTTGGATTTTCAACAAGGTTAGCTTAATCTTGTACATTTTACCTTCGTTTCCTTAAGTAATTTGAGTGATGTCTATGTATCTTTTGATTTTAGTTCATGATATTGTGCTAATAGTTCCTCTGTTGAAATGCTTTGGTTTAGCTATAATTAATCTTACAATCTAGATATTAAAAAATAGACCTCTCATCTTTGGCAGGCCTAAAGTATCTATTAGGAGTATCACATGTTCTTCAATTTAGTCATTTAGTCAGTTTTATTTCTATATAGTGTCATTCTCTTGAATATTATGTTTCTTACACCTATTTGTGCTTGTATTCAACATGTTTGGTTAATTGATAATGTTGATGTGTTTAGTATTAAGATACAACTAGTTTCTCTTCTTTTGCTTAAAAGGATTGGGTTTGTTATTGCCTCCAACTTTCTGCCTTTTTAGCAAGATAATCTAACATTATTAACTTCATCAATAAAGTTAATAATGATTATTGCCTGAGACATATTATTTGTCAATGGTCTAGCATGCTTTTTTTCTCAATATTTTGGTTTAGTGTTGATTGTTGGTTACATATCCCTATAATGTAACCTGCTCTTGTTGCCCCCTTAAATGATCCCTTCAATTTTATTGTTCAAGTATATGCATATGTTATTGTTTAGTATCAAAGTAGGCTCGTTAATTCTTGTTCCTGTTGAATTAGTTTGTTTTTTCTTTCTTAAAAGTCATTTGATATTTTAGTCCAATAGTTGAGTTTGGTTGCATCTTGGTTTTGAATTTCTTATATGGCCTTCATTTCAATTAAGTTATGTCTCGTTTGTTTTATTTGATTGATATGCTAATTTTTCCTTGTTTATTTTGTTGTATGAACCTTTCCCAAGTCCTCGGAGACTGGTTTCTCCTTTGTATTTGAAATGGGCAATAAAGGCCTGAAGTCATTTTATTCCTCTCGAGTCAGTCCCTGGAAAATTCGAAAAGCTAAAAATAGGTTGAGATATAGCCTGTATACATCGATATAATGCATGTATACGCTCATTATGCAATGATATATAAGCCTAAAATATCAAAATACAGGAAAAGAAGCACCATTATTTTTACGCCGACCACCAGGTCGTAAGGCTTTCCCAGGGGATGTTTGTGAGAACTTCGGCCAACAGGATGTCGAAGTAATTAGGCTGATATACATCTTAAATACAACCCAATAAAAATAAACACTTGGTGTATATACAGGTTTTCAAAGGCAAAGAGGGACCAAAGTCCAATCTTTTTTTTTGTTCCAGTAGGTTCAAACGAAAATGGGCGCAAAAAATTTCCAACAGCAGATTTTGAATGAGATGGGCCAAAACCCATCAATTTTTGACAAACTTTAGATAATAGGACAGGGAAAAAAGGTGCTGGCATGCCCAATTTTGAATTTGGGTAAAAATCCCAAATTTAACATATTTTCCTTTGCTTTTATTTATTTGTTTATTGTATTAACTAACATTTTATTTGATTTGGTTTAATTTAATTAAAATCTCAAAGGATAGTCATTCCTTTCTTTATGTTTAATTGAAATATTTATAATTTATTTATTACTTATTTTTATTTATTAGTTGTCTTGTCAATATATGAGTTATTGTCTTTAAAAACTCCGTTTAGCTTATTTCCTTTCAAATAAAATGGATATCCTTTACTTACTTAATTTTCAAAATTTGTCAAATTAGTTTAGTCAAGTCATAGGTCAACTGCACGCTAGCGGACATTTCGAGGGCCTAACACCTTCTCAAAGTGTAAATTAAACCCTGAATCCCCTTTGGATTTACAATGATTTTTCTGTGTTTTAAAATTTTTTGAAAAACGTTGTAAGTTTTCTTAATTTCTTTCAAAAATTAAGTGGCGACCCTTGAAAAAAATATTGAGTTTTCTTTAAAATTTGAGCTAAATTTATTTTTCGAAAATAAAGTTTATTTCTGGTGAAACATAAAATAGAAATGGAGACTCTGATGGTGGCTTAATTAAGTTCTAATGATAATGACTTGACTATTTGACTATTTGTTGATAATTATTGAATTGTTTTATCTATGCTTTACTTGTTTAAATTGCTATTAATTGTTATTTTGCATTCATGACATTTTTCCATCACCACGATAGAAAATGCAGTATATTAAAGAATGGTTTGGCGATCCCGTAGCCGATCTTATTTATACTTAACCCTTTTTTTTGGAATGAACGACAATTTATTGGTACATCTTGCATCCAACGGTTGTCGTAAGTTCCAGCCTAAGTTGTCCACTTGAATTTCCGGTCTTTCAAAAACCACTCTTATTCAACTAGCATAGAGCAAAACCAAATCCCAAATTTAGCGCATTTGAACTAAGTTGACCAAACACCCAAGGCGTGTTGGATCCATTAGAAGCTCACCTTGTGTCTATTTATCCATTAGTCAATAAAAAGACAATCATGCTTTCATGTATATAAATGAAGGATGTGTATGTCATTGAAATAAATCTATTATCTAGACTATTGGGGGTGGGGTGACTTACCTTTTTCTTTTTTTGTGGAATTGATCCATTGTACAAACCCTTGAGGACCCGAATGGTGAATCTACCTCACCCTTATCTCCAAGTGTGGTGGAAGTTCATGAATAGTGAACACAAGAAAGAGGTCCAAAGGCATATAGGTTATCTCCCATCACTTATGGAAATTGAGGCTTGTCCTGATTTTATTGGAACGATGGTGATATTTTGGGATAGTAAAAACATGATATTCCATTTTAGGGAAGTAGAAATGATCCCCAATATCGAAGAACTTATTATCAGTTATGACAGTATAAGCATGTGCAACAAAAGGAAACATAAGCCCGATAAAGATCTCCTTATTCCTAAAATATGGGACTTTGATAGAGTAAAAAAAAGAGCTCTCACTTGTCATAGCCGAATGGATGGACAAGCTTCCCGGACCAATCATTCCACTTCAGAAGATTTATTGCCAATTTGGACGTGCAAGGGCTTTCGAAAGGTTTAAAGAAGAATTTTTTGGAGGAAACTTGGAAGAAAGCACGTCCTTTGGCTTTTGTGATATGCTTACTTGGGACTATGCTATTCCCTCAAGGCCCAAACTACACTATCCATCCAAGTGTATTAATGGTCACTCATGTCATTTTCAATGTAGTAAGATACGGGTGAAATCAAGCACTACACTTTGGCGCTCATCATTATTGCCGACATTTACAGGGCTTTAGATAAATGTTAAAGCGGTAAACGTGTTTTTTAAGGTTGCAATCTGATACTTCAATGGTTGATGATGAAACACTTGCTCAAATCCCATCCAGAGGAACCTAACCCTAAGACACGACCAAACAAACTTGCATCTAACAGTTGGTGGATATACCTTAATCATTTTCGTAGAAATGGGGGCAAGGAATTCTAGTATTCAAGGCTTGGGGGATTAAGAGAAGAAAATTTGCAATGGTCAATTGAAAGTCTGGTGGTAACGAAAGAAATCGTGACCTGAGGTGAAAATAACCCTTTCTTGGTATTCACCAGATTGAGAGGGACTCAACCTTATGCTCCCGCTAGAGTCCTTTGGAAATTAGGAGGAAAACAAGAGCTTCCCCAAACTTCAGGCATGAGGAAATTATGGATCATGAAAATGGCCAAGTCACTTTTTCCGCAATGATAATTCATTAATGGAAAACTCAAAGGGTATTAGGCTAGCCGGTTCCAAATAGATTCCAACCCGAATGTTATGATGAGTACAAAGAATGGTTGAAGAAGGAACTCATCGAAACCATTCCAAATATCCCTCATCATGTCACAGATGTTGGTGCTAAACATCAAGTTCCACTCCACCAACTTCAAGAGAAGTATGATAAAAATGAGTTGGATCATCAATGCTGGCATTCAGAGGACGCCTAAGTCATAGCCCAGCTAAAGCAAGAGCTACGAAAAGCAAGACAGTGCGTGTCTGAGTTAGATGATAACATGGAGCTATAAATCCAGTCCATAGAGAGGGTCGGGTATGAAGAAGGGGTTCGTCTAGCAAGAGATCATATGTGGGCAAACACATATTCCATATGGAAAAAGTCAGCATCGCCAAGGGAATAAGACTTGATGAAAGATCAAAAGCAGCTTGAAGTTTATTATCATCCCTTGCGTGGGATTGCTTTTAATTGTACTCTATTTTGTTATTTACTTTTCTAAACTTATTCCCCCATTTTGATGATTGTAAAACAATTTTTAATTATATCAATGAAATACTTTTGGGAAAATGAATTGTCTTTAACAGACATACACATCCTTCAATTCGCTAGGTCTACACTTGGCACAAAAAGGTCACATATTATGTTTAAGACGTGATATCTATTTACATGTTTGTGTGTTTTAACTGTTTATGTGAATAAATTTCTTTGAATAAGGACATTTTAGGTCACGACCCAGGGGTACCCCCAAGATATAACATGGTGTATAGAACCCCAAAGGACTTTATACAAGCTATTTAGCTCTTATAAAATAAGAAATAGAACAATAAGAGTAAAATAATAGTCCAATTCCAAAAATATTTATAAAAGAAAAGCGGAATTCTAAACTTATGTCTCATCATAGCCATATAATACAATAGAATAAAATTGGGCCTAGCCCATACATCATGTCCAAAAATGAAATACAAGAAAGAAACTAAAACAATGAAATCCATCCACGAACCATGAGGACTCAGCAAGATCGGGAATACTTGAAATGACCCAAAAGGTTCTTAAAAATGTGCTTCGGAAGTTACCGGAAACTTGATTAGCTATATAAAAAAAAAATCCGTTTTGTTTTTTGAAAATCCGACTTCATATTCTTGTTTAGGGGGTCAAATTGAGTGGGAAATGGGTCTAACCCAAATTTTAGAGCAACCGTATCAAAATCCGAAATTTCCAAGTGAAGCCTTTTTCGAGGGTCTACTTTGGAGGGTCATATCTCCTAGCACACAAATAATTGGGTGGCCCATAACATATCCATGGAAAGCCCTTTGAGTTAGCTACCTAACGCACTTCGTTTCACCTCATTCGGAGTTCGGACGAAGAAGTTATGCCCATTTTCGTAAAATCTGTCCGGCAGGAAATGCAATTTCCAGTGAGCGTTTTTACTGTTCACCCGCCTCATTTTTTTTTCTAAGTGTTGGACCATTTTTCCAAAGGGCATATGTTATTTCCTATATACCATTAGTTCAATTCCCATCTCTAAAACATTTCCCAAAACACCTCTCCCATACTTAGACACATTTTCTCTCAAGTTCTCTCAAGAACCCTAATCCAAAACCTTCCTCAAGATTGAAGAGACTCTTGCTCCAAGTTCCAAGCTTCCATTGAAGACACTCTCAAGACCTTCATAAGAACTCAAGGTATGTGGTGTTGAACTCATGGGTCCTTCCACCCATAGTGCCTAGACTCTATTCTACTCACTAATTCATGGTTTAAGTTAAGATTCATAAATTAGTCTTGTTCTTTGTAATAATTTCCTGCACATTGAATTTTAAACATGAAAAGTGATTGTTTTGAGCATGTTGTGACTCTAGAACTTGAATCTAAATTTGGAATGGATGTGGAGATTTTCATGTGGTATTGTGGGTGTTAAAAGGTGTTGTTGTAGGTTGTTCACTGGTTTGGCTGCATAATTACTACCCTATTTTCCATGCTCTTTGATTCCATTACATGCCTTCAAGGTGTTTGACAAAATGTCCAACTATGGAGAATTGATGAATCGATGCTTTAAAGCTTGAGTTATGAGATGTATGGCAATCCAGAGATGTGTTGATGACAAACTAAGCTTGTGTATATGTTCATTCCATACGTGAGATTGCATTAGAGCCTAATGGGAATTTCCTATATAAAGTGTTGCATGACCATGCCCGGTCCGGGGGAAAAGAACCGGACAACCATGTGAGAGGTTTATATCTCACCACCTAGGATGCTTGGGGTGTGACCAACATCAACCATGTGAGAGGTTTATATCTCACCACCTAGGATGCTTGGGGTGTGACCAACATCAACCATGTGAGAGGTTTATATCTCACCACCTAGGATGCTTGGGGTGTGACCAACATCAACCATGTGAGGGGTTTATACCTTGCCACCAGGGTGTCCGGGTGTGAACGGCATCCCCCATCCTAAGTTGGGGTTATAGATTGGTTGGATCATGCATACACATATGATATCTACTATTAGTATAGATTTACTTAAACATGTTTTGACTTCACTTTGATCATGCATCCTCATATTGTTATTCATAATGCCTATGAAACTATTTCTTGTATTTCGATTGTGTCCTTGTCTATTGTTGTGTTGCACCCCGCATACTTAGTACATTCCAAGTACTAACGCATATTTTGCCTACATGATGTCACCATGTAGGGACCGGAGCTACTCTTGATCCTTCTCTCCATTCACGTGGCTAGTACGGTGCTTATCCGAGTTTGTTGGTGAGTCCTCAATGATTCGAGGGCTATGTTATGTTTCCTACTCCTATGTTTTGAGACTTTAGCTTGCAATTGTATTTTGACTATGAGGGGAGCCGGTAGTATGTCATGGCCCCCGTCCTATCTATGTATGTAGAGGTGTGCGTTGGACAAGTATTTTGTAAATGAGCTTGACTCTTGTTCTATGATGTCATTTTGAAATGGTTTGCCCTTAGTCCCTATTTCCCGTTAATTAATGTTGATTGTACTTCCGCGACCGATGAAGTGTGATGACAAGTTTGAGAGGCTTGTTTGGGGTTCCTTCGGGTTCCTCATTCGCCATGTCACGTCTAGGCCCTAGGCTTGGGTCGTGACAAGCTTGGTATCAGAGCACTAGGTTGTTAAATCCTCGGAGTCCAACACACCGCGTTGAGTAGAGTCCTAATCATGGTTGTGAAGCGCGCCACGACTATGAATGGGAGGCTACAAAACGTTTTAGGAAAGGTTTCCCTTCTTCATGTTCTATGTCGTGCTTAGAGTGCGATAAGGTGATTCCTCCCTAACGCTTGTTCTTTGGATTGCTAGATCATCATGCCAAACATGAGGGGAAGACGGGCCCGATCACCGGAAGAGCCACCCACCAATGGTGAGCTCCGTGATGCACTCACCATGCTTGCACAAGTGGTAGCTAACCAAGTGCAACAAGGAGCCCAAGCTCCTCGAACTACCACCCCGGGGGAAAGGGTGAGAGATTTCATGAGGATGAACCCTCCGGTCTTCCATGGTTCAAAGGTGGATGAGGACCCGCAAGAGTTCATCGATGAGGTATGCAAAATCTTGACCATTATGGATGTTGGTGCTTGTGAGAAGGCGGAATTGGCGGCCTACCAACTCAAGGGGGTTGCTCAAATTTGGTTTGATCAATGGAAGGGTGAGAAAGGTAATGGCTATGTGGTGTTGTGGGAGGAGTTTAAACTTGCTTTCCTTAATAGGTTCTTCCCTCTTGAGCTTAGGGAGGCAAAGTTGGTGGAGTTCATGAACTTGAAGCAAGGAGCTATGAGTGTGAGGGAGTATGCCCTCAAATTTGTCCAACTCTCCAAGTATGCACCTCACTTGGTGGCCGACTCTAGGTCGAGGATGAACAAATTTGTGATGGGTGTATCCGACTTGGTTAGTGAGGAGTGTCGGTCCGCTATGCTCATTGGAGATATGGATTTGTCTCGGTTGATGACTTATGCCGAGCAAATGGAGGAGGAGAAATTGAGGAAGAGAAGGGGGCACGAGGCCAAGAGGGCCCGATTGGAGAATAGGTTCCCTAAGGGTGCTAGATTTCATCAAGGCCGAGGAAACCCTCATGTCAACCGGGGATTTGCTATCAATGTTCCTAGACCTCAAGGGGGAGGTGAAGTGGGTTCTATGGATGTATGCCCTAAGTGTGGGAGGAAGCATGGTGGTCCTTGCATGAAGGGTTCGGGTGCTTGCTTTGAATGTGGAGAAGTGGGTCATAAGAGGTTTGAATGTCCCAAGATCCGCAACAAGGTCCGAAGTGCTAACACTACTCCTTTGGGTAGAGGTGCTTCTCAAAGTGGTGCCCCAAGGGACAATCGATTTTATGCTTTGCATGGTAGACAAGGTGTTAATGAGACTCCGGATGTGGTGACCGGTATGTTGCAAATCTTTGATCTTGATGTTTATACTTTGATTGATCCGGGTGCCACCCTTTCCTTTGTTACCCCCTTAGTTGCTAGAAAATTTCATGTCGAGTCGGAATTGTTGCATGAGTCATATGAAGTATCCACTCCCATTGGTGTCTCTATTGTTGCTAGAAAAGTGTATAGAAATTGTCCGGTTTGCATATTAAATAAGTTGTTGCCTTGTGATCTTGTTGAGTTGAACATGGTGGATTTTGATGTTATTCTTGGGATGGATTGGTTGCATGCATATTATGCTTCTATTGATTGTAGGACTCGTAAAGTCAAGTTCCGATTTCCTAATGAACCCGTCCTTGAGTGGGAGAGCCGGGATGTTGTGGTGAAGGGGAAATTCATTTCTTGCATTAAAGCCCATAGGTTGATTTCCAAAGGGTGCTTGTACCATATTGTGAGAGTCAATGATGTGGAGTCTAAAGTCCCTCCTATTGAGTCTATTCCGGTTGTTAATGAGTTTCTAGATGTCTTCCCAGAAGACCTTCCCGGTGTCCCTCCCGAAAGGGAGATAGATCTTGGTATAGACCTCCTTCCCGATACTCAACCTATTTCTATCCCCCCTTACCGTATGGCCCCGGCGGAGTTGAAAGAGTTGAAAGAGCAATTAAAAGATTTGTTAGAGAAGGGGTTTATTAGACCTAGTCATTCTCCCTGGGGTGCTCCGGTTTTGTTTGTGAAGAAGAAAGATGGGTCTCTTAGAATGTGTATTGATTATCGACAACTTAATAGGGTCACCGTCAAGAATAGGTATCCTCTTCCAAGGATTGACGATTTATTTGACCAATTGCATGGGGCTAGTCACTTCTCTAAGATTGATCTTCGGTCAGGGTATCATCAAGTGAAGGTGAGGGAGTGTGATATTCTCAAGACGGCCTTTCGTACTAGGTATGGGCACTATGAGTTTGTGGTGATGTCTTTCGGGTTGACTAATGCTCCGGCTCTCTTTATGGATTTGATGAATAGGGTTTTCAAACCCTACCTTGATTCTTTTGTGGTGGTGTTTATAGATGACATCTTGATCTATTCTCGGGGTGAGGAAGAGCACAAGGGTCACTTGAGGGTTGTACTCCAAAGATTGAGGGAAGAGAAGTTGTACGCTAAATATGAAAAGTGTGAGTTTTGGTTGAAGGAAGTTGCTTTCCTAGGCCATGTGGTGTCGGGGGATGGTATTAAGGTGGATCCTAAGAAGACCGATGTTATTAGGAATTGGCCTAGACCTTTGACCCCGTCGGATATAAGGAGTTTCTTGGGTTTAGCGGGTTATTATAGGAGATTTGTGGAAGGGTTTTCTTCTCTTGCTTCTCCTATGACTAAGTTGACTCAAAAGAAGGCTAAATTTGTGTGGTCGGATGAGTGTGAGGAAAGCTTCCAAACTTTGAAAGAAAGGCTTGTGTCCGCTCCTATTTTGTCACTTCCGGATGGGTTAGAAGGTTTTGTTGTTTATTGTGATGCTTCCCGTATTGGTTTGGGTTGTGTGTTGATGCAAAGTGGTAAGGTTATAGCCTATGCTTCTAGGCAACTTAAGGTTCATGAAAAAAATTACCCAACCCATGATCTTGAATTGGCCGCCGTGGTTTTTGCTTTAAAGATTTGGCGTCATTATTTGTATGGGGTGCATGTTGATATCTTCACCGACCATAAGAATCTCCAATATGTGTTCACGCAAAAAGATCTTAACTTGAGACAAAGGAGGTGGTTAGAATTCCTTAAGGATTATGATATGAGTGTTCACTATCATCCGGGGAAAGCTAATGTGGTGGCGGATGCATTGAGTAGAGTGTCCATGGGTAGCTTGGCTCATGTGGAGGAAGGTAGTAAAGAGTTGGCTAAGGAGGTCCATCGGTTGGCCAAATTGGGAGTTAGGTTAGAAGGGGTGGATAGTGGAGGAGTAGTTGTTGTTGATGGTTCAAGGTCTTCCTTGGTTGATGAGGTGATAGTCAAGCAAGATCTTGATCCTTCTTTGGTAGAATTAAAGGCTTCGGTGAGTAGTGGTAAGGTGGAGGTTTTCTCCCAAGGGGGAGATGGTGCCCTTAGGTACCAAGGTAGATTATGTGTTCCTTGTGTGGATGGTGTGAGGGAAAGAATCCTTGATGAGGCTCATAATTCTTTTTATTCTATTCATCCGGGGTCAACAAAGATGTATAGAGACTTGAGGGATGTGTATTGGTGGGGCGGTATGAAGAAGGACATTGCAAAATTTGTTTCGGGTTGCCATAGTTGTCAACAAGTCAAGGCCGAACATCAAAGGCCGGGTGGCCTAACTCAAGACATTGAGATACCTACTTGGAAGTGGGAAGAAATCAACATGGATTTTGTAGTGGGCTTACCCAAGGCTAGAAGAGGCTTTGATTCGGTTTGGGTGGTGGTTGATCGGATGACAAAGTCGGCTCATTTCCTACCGGTTAAAACTACTTACGGGGCTGAAGAGTATGCCAAGTTGTACATTCATGAATTGGTAAGGTTGCATGGGATTCCTTTGTCTATCATCTCGGATCGTGGTGCCCAATTCACTTCTCACTTTTGGAAGTCATTCCAAAGGGGTCTTGGTACAAAGGTAAAGCTTAGCACGGCCTTCCACCCTCAAACGGATGGCCAAGCCGAAAGAACAATTCAAACCTTGGAGGATATGCTTAGAGCTTGTGTATTGGAGTTGAAAGGTAGTTGGGATGATCATCTTCCTTTGATTGAATTTGCATACAACAATAGTTATCATTCTAGTATCGGTATGGCTCCTTTTGAGGCACTTTATGGTAGACGGTGTAGGTCACCGGTTGGGTGGTTTGAAGTTGGAGAGGTGGCCTTGTTGGGTCCGGATCTGGTCATGGATGCTCTTGAGAAGGTAAGGATGATTAGGGAGAGGTTGAAAACAGCCCAAAGTCGTCAAAAGTCTTATGCCGATGTGAGGAGACGGGATCTTGAATTCAAAGTGGGTGATTGGGTTTATTTGAAAGTTTCTCCAATGAAAGGTGTGGTTCGTTTTGGTAAGAAGGGGAAATTAAGTCCTAGGTATGTCGGTCCTTATGAGATAATAAGAAGGGTTGGTAAAGTAGCCTATGAGTTGGGGTTGCCCAAGGAGATGGAATTAGTTCATCCGGTATTCCATGTATCGATGTTGAGGAAATGTGTTGGTGATCCTAACGCTATTGTACCTCTTGAGGTTGTGGGTGTTGTAGAAGATAATTTGACGTATGAAGAAGTCCTGGTTCAGATCTTAGATAGACAAGTTAAAAGGTTGAGCAACAAAGAAGTGGCGTCCGTTAAGGTGCTTTGGAGAAATCAACAAGTGGAGAGTGCTACTTGGGAGGCCGAAGCGGACATGCAAAGACGTTATCCTTATCTATTCAACTCCACTCAAGCCTAAGGTATTAAATCAAGTCCCTTGTACTCCATTGAGTCTTACATTTCAGCACCTGAATCATTAATGTGCATATATGTTTAAATTGATGAGTTATGGATGCTTTACACTAAGTTTTGAAATCTTGAAGTGATGTTTAAATAAAATTTTTGCATTCATGTTGGGGCTGATATGTTCTTACTAAGTCTTGCCTTGTACGTCTCTTCCGCATTCGGGGACGAAAGTTCCCAAGGGGGAGATATTGAAATGACCCAAAAGGTTCTTAAAAATGTGCTTCGGAAGTTACCGGAAACTTGTTTAGCTATATCAAAAAAAAATCCATTTAGTTTTTCGAAAATTCGACTTCATATTCTTGTTTAGGGCGTCAAATTGAGTGGGTAATGGGTCTAACCCAAATTTTAGAGCAACCGTATCAAAATCCAAAATTTCCAAGTGAAGCCTTTTTCGAGGGTCTACTTTGGAGGGTCATATCTCCTAGCACACAAATAATTGGGTGGCCCATAACATATCCATGGAAATCCGTTTGAGTTAGATAGCTAACGCACTTCGTTTCACCTCATTCGGAGTTCGGACAAAGAAGTTATGCCCATTTTTGTAAAATCTGTCCGGCAGAAAATGCAATTTCCAGTGAGCGTTTTTACTATTCACCCGCCTCATTTCTTTTTCTAAGTGTTGGATCATTTTTCCAAAGGGCATATGTTATTTCCTATATACCATTAGTTCAATTCCCATCTCTAAAACATTTCCCAAAACACCTCTCCCATACGACACATTTTCTCTCAAGTTCTCTCAAGAACCCTAATCCAAAAACCTTCCTCAAGATTGAAGAGACTCTTGCTCCAAGTTCCAAGCTTCCATTGAAGACACTCTCAAGACCTTCATAAGAACTCAAGGTATGTGGTGTTGAACTCATGGGTCCTTCCACCCATAGTGCCTAGACTCTATTCTACTCACTAATTCATGGTTTAAGTTAAGATTCATAAATTAGTCTTGTTCTTTGTAATAATTTCCTGCACATTGAATTTTAAACATGAAAAGTGATTGTTTTGAGCATGTTGTGACTCTAGAACTTGAATCTAAATTTGGAATGGATGTGGAGATTTTCATGTGGTATTGTGGGTGTTAAAAGGTGTTGTTGTAGGTTGTTCACTGGTTTGGCTGCATAATTACTACCCTATTTTCCATGCTCTTTGATTCCATTACATGCCTTCAAGGTGTTTGACAAAATGTCCAACTATGGAGAATTGATGAATCGATGCTTTAAAGCTTGAGTTATGAGATGTATGGCAATCCAGAGATGTGTTGATGACAAACTAAGCTTGTGTATATGTTCATTCCATACGTGAGATTGCATTAGAGCCTAATGAGAATTTCCTATATAAAGTGTTGCATGACCATGCCCGGTCCGGGGGAAAAGAACCGGACAACCATGTGAGAGGTTTATATCTCACCACCTAGGATGCTTGAGGTGTGACCAACATCAACCATGTGAGAGGTTTATATCTCACCATCTAGGATGCTTGGGGTTCCTTCGGGTTCCTCGTTCGCCATGTCACGTTTAGGCCCTAGGCTTGGGTCGTGACAATACTAAAATACAAGTTCTAGCCATGATATTGGAACCTTCTCTGTCGGACCCTACATTTGGGGAAAATGTCGGCAAGAGTATGCGTTAGTACAACAATGCACTAAGAATGATAGCTATGCATATAAACTTTTAAAACACGCTAAAAGGGACATTTAATTTCATGATATGCAATTGACCAAGTAAAACATGATATAAGAAGGCTGGAAAATATAAGTCATAACATCATGGTCAATGCAAGCTAACTCATGTTTAAATCTATGAACACATATGGGATATTCCTTGAGTAACCTTAGTTCACTTTTAAACTTGTTGTGGAAAAATTAGCCTTAACCGACATAGAGACCATGTGAGCTATAACATGATCCCCCGGTGTCTCCCACACCGAAAAGGGTTGTTCTACTTGCCTAAGGTAGAACCATGAAGTTCTAGCTTAAAGGGATCCATTAGCTAATCATCCTATAGGGGCACATAGTTTATGGGATAAGGAGATTGTTACTAGAAACCCGACCTCTACTAACAGGAGAGCTTCCATCTCCAAAGATTGCTTCTAGAAACACGGCCTCTACTAATGGGAGAGCTTCAATTTCACATCAATAATCGAATGCATGGAGTATAATGCTCCGATTTATGACATAGTTATCAATGAGAAGATCCATTATCTATGGGGTCCCCACTCTATTCTTGTCTGTGATCCACTAGGACACGTCATGCTGATCACCGAGGACACTATGATATACCGTCATGATTTCACAACTTCCACTGTCACGACCTGGGGTTACCCCCTAAAAGCAACATGGCGTACTTGACCCCGAAAGTGTCTCATACAACCCTTAGCATAAACATGGCATAAAGATATAGAATAATGCGGAAAATTAAAACTTTTACAATCAAAGTCAACTTCTTTTTCATAAACGAAAATAAGAATCTAGATTTGTCTCAATCACAGTCTAATACAATAGAGAGTACAAATAGGGTCAAAAGCCCTTTACATCAATAAAGTCTCAAAAGTGGAAAGTACATAAAAGCTAAGAAATGATAACAACTTGTCCTCAAACTTGAGGACTCACCAAGCCTAGGGAATAGTCAACCCAAACTTCACTTGAAAGAAGTAATACATCTCAACGACTGAAACTTACACTCATAGAATGTAGAAATATGGGTTAGCACAAATAATGTACTAAGTATGGAAGCCATGCACAAAATCCTTAAAACATGCATGAAAGGGACATTTAGTTTAAATCACGCCTTTATAAGGTTTGAAAACCATAATGCACATTTATGAAGCAACATAAGTCAAAATAACATATAAGAAACCCAAAGCCATACTAGTGCAATGCAAAGGCAAGATCCCATAACCCTACCAAATGCTAAGTATGACATTTAGGCAACCAACACCAAACATATATTACTTTACCTTATTCATATCCAACATACATAAGTAAGGAGTCATTCATGTTCATAACTTGTAAAAAGTGAAGTCAACCTTAAAATTCATATATACCATTCATACATAATTCATAAGTCTTCATAACATAAGAGAACCTCACCATAACCCCTCTTAAGGTCTACTTGTGCAATGCATAAGTGAAGTCCCATACCCCCACTCATACTAAGTAGTGCCTCTTAAGAAGTCATAATTAAAGTCCATGTTCTTATCATATTTCGTATGCATATCATATAGGGAAAATAGTATTAACTGACGTAGACCATGTGAGCTACACAAATTCCGGTGTCTTACTCCCACACTGAAAAGAAATGTCCTACTTGCCTAGGTAGAACTTACATAATAGCTTTTAGGTGGATCCACTAGCTAAAGACCTATGTGGGCACATAGTTATGGGATAAGAAGATTGCTACTACAAACCCAGACTTTCTAACGTAAAAGGTTTCCATCTCATGAGACAACATACATTGGGAAGCCAAACTTTCTAACATAAAAGCTTCCAGCTCATTTTCGTATCCACTCGGTGCTACGCATAATTCCCTTCATATTAATTCTTTACTTAGGTTCATATCCATGAAAAAATGCACTAGAAACTCAAACCAACATACATCATAATAGCTCATAGATTCATTAGGTGAGAATGTCATTTCAACCTTAGAATCATCCACATGTGAGTAACCCTTTCACATCATATTCATAGTGTGTTCATGAGGATGGCATTTCAATCAACACAACAAGCTTATCATAAACATACATACATACTTCATGCATAATCAAGTGTAAAGGGTATAGGGAAGAAGGATATTGCATCAATACCACAATTACACTATAGTCATAAGATCACCACTATCTAAGTGAATCATGAGGTCATATGCAATCTTCGTCAACATACACAAACCCTAGTTAGTGCCCTTCAAGGCTAGGAATGAAGATCAAACCTAACTTGTATAATTACAACACTAGATTGGGGAATTATATGATTCAACAACCTAATAAACATAAACATAATCCATTGTCAAGCTTCCATGATCAATCAAGTCACACATTAGTTCACAATTTGGGAAGAAGGGGAAATCATGGGTCCAAGGGAGATTTTCATCAAAACCCAACAATACTCCGTTAATCTAACTATAAATCATCACAATTAATCATAATAAACTATAATTAAACAATTGAAATCATTTTGGAAGAAGACCCATGACTAGATGAAAATCCTAAGTTTTGAAAGTCTTAAAAAAACATACTTTGAAGCGACTTCTTGGGGCATATCTACCCAAGAATGAAAAGCATCCATACCTTAGGTTGAATTCCATACGAAATTGGAGAAGAAAAGCTTGTTCTTCAATCCCTAGCTTGAATACAATTGGTGGTCCTTAAGGACTTGCAATACAATCCTTAAGGACTTGCAATACAATCCTTAAGAAAAGCTTGCATACAATTGGTGGTCCTTAAGGACTTGCAATACAATCCTCAAATGATCCATATGTTCACCCTCACTTCACGAATATATCAAAATATCATCAATAAAAACGATCACAAACGAATCAAGATATTGCCTAAACACCCTATTCATTAGGTCCATGAATGCCGTCAGGGCATTTGTTAACCCAAAAGACATAACCATAAATTCATAGTGACCGTACCGGGTCCTAAAGGTCGTCTTGGGAATGTCACATCCCCTTACCCTTAGTTTATGGTAACTCAAATGAGGATCTATTTTTGAGAAATAGGTAGCCCCTTGGAGTTGATCAAATAAATCGTCAATCCTAGGAAGTGGATATTTATTCTTTCTAGTGAACTTGTTCAATTGGCAGTTATCAATACACATCCTAAGGGACCCATCTTTCTTTTTCACAAACAATACCGGAGCATCCCACAGAGATATGCTTGGTTGAATAAAACCCTTGTCTAGCAAGTCCTTGAGTTGTTCCTTCAATTCCTTTAATTCAGCAAAAGATCAATGCCAAAGTCTATTTTCCGTTCGGGAGGAATACCGAGCAAGTCATCGGGGAAAACTTCCAGATACTCACTCACTACGGGGACCAACTCCAAAGAAGAAGTCTCGGACTCAACGTCCATAACCCTAACAATGTGATGCATGCACCCCTTTGAGATCATTTTTTTAGCTTTTAGACATGACACAAAAAGACCTCTAGGGATAGAACTTCCCCTCTTCCATTCTAAAGTAGACTCATTTGGAAATTGAAACTTAACCACTCAGGTTCTACAATCAATAGACGCAAAACATGCATGCAGCCAATCTATCCCCAAGATGACATCAAAGTCCAACATGTCTAATTCTACTAAATCAACTAAAGTGACTTTATGAGACAATGAAATGGGACAACTCCTATAAATTATTTTAGCTACAACTGAGTCACCCACCGGGGTAGAAATCAAAAAAGGCTCTATTAGGGTTTTGGGGAGTACTTCAAATTTCATAGGCACTAAAGGTGTAACAAATGATAAAGTGTCACCGGGGTCTAATAATGCATAAACATCAATGGAAAAGACTTGCAACATACCCGTTACCACATCCGGGGAGGTTACCTTGGGATTGAAGATCATATAAGCGATTCTTCTTGGGACCATCGAAATTTGAGCCACTTGGAGGGACTTGCTTGCCCTCTCTCCTTTGAACCTTTAACATGGGACAATCTCTCATTATATGACCGCTCTTCCCACAACTATAGCAACCATCCGTGCCAAGTAGGCACTTACCACCATGCTTCTTACCATATTTTGCACAATTTGGCCTATCAACATAAGAACCACCACCATTACCTGCTTGTGTCTTAGGGATAGACACCCTATCTTTGTTAACTTTTGGATCACTGGAAGAGACTTTGTTGGAGAACCTTCTCTTAAACCTTGGTTTACCTTGAACCTCAAATTTACCCTTGGAAGAATTTCCATCATTGGTCCTTGCCCTTTTCACTTTCTATTCACTTGCTTGAGCTTTTGTTCCTCAATTTGTTCGGCATTAACCATAAAACGTGAAATATTCATGCTTGGGATGAGCATTGCTGAATGACATTCATTGACCACCAAGTCGGATATCTCCATTACAAATTTGTTCATCTTGGTCCTAGAGTCCGCCACTAAGATTGGAGCATGCTTAGACAATTGGGTGAACTTAAGGCTATATTCCTTCACACTCATACCTCCTTAGTGAAGGTTGATGAATTCTTGCATCTTTCGCTCCCTCAACTCTAGGGGGAAAACCTATCAAGAAAGACCGACTTGAACGATCCCCAATCAACCGGGCCCACTCTCACGGGTCTCTCTTCCTTCCATTGCTCATACCATACTTGAGCTATGTCTTTTAATTGGTAGACGGCTAGTTCCGCCTTCTCTTGAGACGACACCCCCAAAGCATCAACCACCTTAAACACTTCTTCTATAAAACCTTGTGGGTCTTCATCCACTTTAGAGCCATAGAATGTAGGGGGATTCATTTTTGTGAAATCCCTAATTCTTGAAGAGGTTGTACTTGCATTAGGATTCACACGACCTCTAGCATCCCTAGTGACTTGAGTCGTTATAGCATGAGTCAATATTTTAAGAGCCGACCTTATTTCCACATTTGTCATAGCCCCCTCATCATTAGGATCTTGAGAAACTTGAGGCTCTTCAGGGCCTTGAGGACCTCGCGCAGGAACTCCCTCATTAGCAATCTCCTATTCCACTCTTCTTGCGGTTGCTCTTCTTGTAGTCATATCATATATGCACAAGAGAAGGGTTAGGAAAAGGACTTCATAGAGCTAAAACTCTAAGGCACGCTTAAACATTAATGAAAGAAGTGAAAGTTCCTAAATATCTTATAGCCTCTCATTCATAAGTGTGGCATGCTTCACACTCATGAACCAGACTCTACTAGACGCGGTTCATGAGACATCAACATAATTATTATCCCAAAACCTTATGCTCTGATACCAATTTTGTTACGACCCGGGGTTACCCCCTAGGAGCAACACGACATACTTGACCCCGAAGGGGTCTCATACATGCCCTTAGCATAAAGATATAGAATAACGCGGAAAATTTAAAACTTTTACAATCGAAGTGAATTACTTTTTCATAAATGAAAATAAGAATCTAGACTTGTCTCAATCACCATCTAATACTATAGAGAGTACAAATAGAGTCAAAAGCCCATTGCATCAATAAAGTCTCAAAAGTTGAAAGTATATAAAAGCTAAGAAATGATAACATCTTGTCCTTAAACTTGAGGACTCACCAAGCCTAGGGAATAGTCAACCCAAGCTTCACTTGAAGGAAGTAATACATCTCAACGACCGGATCCTACGCTCATAGAATGTTGAAATATGGGTTAGCACAAATAATGTACTAAGTATGGAAGCCATGTACAAAATCCATAAAACATGCATGAAATGAAAATTTAGTTGAAATCATGCCTTTATCAAGTTTGAAAACCATAATGCACAAATTATGAAGCAACATAAGTCAAACCAACATATAAGAAACCCAAAGCCATACTAGTGCAATGCAAAGAAAAGATCCCATAACCCTACCAAATGCTAAGTAACACATTTAGGCAGCCAACAACATACATATCATACTTTACCTTATTCATATCCAACATACATAAGTAAGGAGTCATTCATGTTCATAACTTGTAACAAGTGAAGTCAACCTTAACATTCATGCATACCATTCATACATAATTCATAAGTTTTCATAACATAAGAGAACCTCACCATAACCCCCCTTAAGGTCTACTTGTGCAATGCATAAGTGAAGTCTCATACCCCCACTCATACTAAGTAGTGCCTCTTAAGAAGTCATAATTAAAGTCCAAGTTCTTATCATAGTTTGTATTCATATCATATAGGGAAACTAACATTAACAGACATAGACCATGTGAGCTACATGGAATCCGGTGTCTTACTCCCACACTAAAAAGAGATGTCCTACTTGCCTAAGGTAGAACTTACATAATAGCTTTTAGGTGGGTCCACTATCTAAATACCTATGTGGGCACATAGTTATGGGATAAAAAGATTCCTACTAGAAACCCGGACTTTCTAATGTAAAAGGTTTCCATCTCAAGAGACAACATACATTGGGAAGCCAAACTTTCTAACGTAAAAGCTTCCATCTCATTTTTGTATCCACTCGTTGCTAAGCATAATTCCCTTTAAAAGTCATATTAAGTCTTTACATAGGTTCATATCCATGAAAGAATGCACTACGCACTCAAACAAACATACATTATACTAGCTCATAGATTCATTAGGTGAGAATGTCCTTTCAACCTTAGAATCATCAACATGTGAGTAACCCTTTCACATCATATTCATAGTGTGTTCATGATGATGGACTTTCAATCAACACAACAAGCTTATTCATAAATATACATACATACTTCATGAATAATCAAGTGTAAAGGGTATAGGGAAGAAGGATCTTCCATTAATATCACAATTACACAATAGTCATATGATCACCACTATCTAAGTGAATCATGAGTTCATATCCATCTTCATCAACATACACAAACCCTAGTTAGTGCCCTTCAAGGCTAGGAATCAAGATCAACCTTAACTTCTACAATTACAACACTAGATATTGGATTACTTGATTCAACAACTTAATAAACATAAATATTATCAATTGTCAAGCTTTCATGATCAATCAAGTCACACCTTAGTTCACAATTTGGGAAGAAGGGGAAATCATAGGTCCAAGGGAGATTTTCCTCAAAACCCAACAATACTCCATTAATAAAATCATAATTCATCATTATTAATCATAATAAGCCATAATAAAACAATTGAAATCGCTTTGGAAGTAGACCCATGGCTAGATGAAAATCCTAGGTTTTGAAACTCTTAATAAACATACTTTGAAGGGACTTCTTGGGGGATATCTACCCAAGAATGAAAAGCATCCATACCTTAGGTTGAATTCCATACGAAATTGGAGAAGAAAAGCTTGTTCTTCAATCCCTAGCTTGACCTTGACCTAGAGGTTTCGGATGGTCCTGATGATCTCAAGAAGTTGTAGCATCATTCTGCATAAAAGAGAAAAACAAATTTGTGGTTATGACACTCGAGAAATTTGTTGCTTTTGTGCCAAGAGAGGTTTGTGATCAAATCCTCTGCCACCTAGGGCATGAGCAGATCTGGCAGATGTTACACGCTGGAAGACCAAGACAAGGGATGGAACAAAAAGGACCAATCAAAAAGGCCAATTAGCAAGGAAGAGGCGAAAGAGTTTCTGTGGAAGATGCAGTCAAAAGCCTATTCAATTATGAAATAATTGTGAAACATCTGGAGCAGACACTGGCTCAAATATCTCTGTGGGCCTTATTGATGTGCTCACAACTGCATAGGCAATCCCTAATGAAGACTTTATATGACACTTATGTGCCCGTGGGTACAAACAGTGATAATCTAGCGGCTATGATAAGCCAAGTGATTCGAGGGCACCATATCAGCTTTTGTGACGAAAAGTTACCCTTTGAAGGCACAATACACAACAAAGCTCTACATGTCACCATTAAATGGTGGGACAAGATTATAAATCATGTCTTGATGAATGATGGGTCTGGTCTCAATATTTGTCCACTCTCAACTCTCAAATAATTAATCTTTGAATTGGGAAAGGTTCACCAGAACCAAGTCCTCGTAACGTCTTTTGACGGAGGGCAAATAGGTACCTTGGGAGCGGTGAATTTGGGGATTCAAGTGGCCCCATAGAGTTTAGTGTTGAATTTCATGTAATGGATATCAATACTAGTTACAACTTGCTCTTGGGAAGACCATGGATCCATAAAGTCGGGGTTGTGCTTTCTACCATCCATCATATGATGAAATTTGTAAGGAAGGACCAAGAATTGGTCATTCATGGTGAGGGAAGCCATTCTAATGGGAATACAACGATTGTTGATGAGGTCTCCAAACGTTGCAAATTCTACACGGTGGAGCTAGTGAATGCCACCGGTGATGACTTGGCTCGATAATTCCTTATGCCTTCTATTTATAAGATGATTGCCACTGTCATGCTCAGAAGTAGTTTGGAACCAGGTTTCGGATTGGGGAAGTATTTTCAGTGAAGTCGAGCCTATCTAGATTACCGTTAGAGGGTCAAAGTTTTGTTTGGGATATGTCTCCATAGAAGATGATGAGGCAGAAGTCATGATCAAGAATGCTAATCGGATGTTGGCCATGCCAATACCTCACTTGTACCAGTCGTTTCTAGTGCGAGATTATGTCAATGATGGTGGTCTTTGGGAAGGAATCTGGGACCTTTCCAAGAAAGTTGATGCAATCTTCGAGGAAGAGACTAGGACATCAGGCATCCGTGATGTTGAGACGGAGGAGCAAGTGCCAAATTGGACCTCCACATCACTTCTGATTCCCCGCTCGTCATGGTAGAAAAGGCCCGAGACCCACCCTTTATGCAATTTCACTTGTTTAAGCTTTAAATTGCCCCGTGATGTTTTAAGAAGGCTAAATGGCCCTTGGTCATGACCAATGTTTGTGCACATTTTCAATTTAAATAAAAAGCCTCTCTTATCAAAAAATAATTTTATTCACTTATCTATTTATATATTACTTATCTAACTTTGTTTGTTTATGATTTCAGTAATTGCAATTTAAAACCTACCCATATCAAGTCATGTCAATATCCGACTTGGCTAGGAAACATTGTTCCAGTAGATAAGAAGGACGGAAAAATCAAAATTTGTGTTGCTTATAGAGATCTTACCAAAGCTAGCCCGAAGGATAATTTTTCACTGCCAAATATTCACATTCTCATTGATAATTGTGCCAACATGAGAAGCAATCGCTTGTGGATTGTTATGTGGGTTATCACCAGATCTTGATGAATGAAGAAGATGCAGAAGAGAAAGTTTTCATCATGTGGTGTGTATCATTACCGGGTGATGCCCTTTGGTGTCAAAAATATTGGTGCTACTTATATGAGGGCTATGATAACTTATTTTCATGATATGATTCACAAAAAAAATTAGGTTTATGAGGATCGTGTCATCATAAAATCATGCTAGAGTTCGGCTCACTTGACCCACTTGAGGAATTTCTTTGATCGCCTGCGTCGGTATAATTTGAAGATAAATCCCTCTAAATGTGCTTCTGAAGTGCCAGCTGTCATTCAACTTGATCCTTCAAAGATCAAAGCGATTCAAGAGTTACCTCATCCGAAGACAAAGAAAGAGGTGATGAGTTTTTTGGGAATATTGAACTACGTTAGCCAGTTCATAGCTCTTTCCATTATGGTGTGTGAACCCATATTTATGTTGTAGAAAAAAGATGTGCTAACCAAGTGGACCGAGGAAATCAAACTACTGTTGATGCCATCAAGAATTACTTTTCCAATCCACTAGTGTTGGTTCCTGTAACGTCCCATATTTTGCATATACTAGTTCTATGTGAGTAGTGAGAATTTGAAATAGGTTTGACAATAGTCGAAAGAGGTTTGACGCTAAATAGAGTAAGTAAAGTATAATTTATCATAGTAATCAACCTACTTGCTTAAGCTACTGATTCGGATGTCTTACGTAATTAAGTTACTTACGTACATGTGTAGCTTACGTAGAAAGGATGACATAGGTTCTTAGTGGTAGATTAACTGCTGACCTACTTAAATAAGTGGTAAGTAGGTGATGCACCTACTTAGGAAATATGTGGACTGCATTTTAAAAGAAAAGGGCAACTAGGTGATGCAGCTATTTAAAGAACTTGTGGTAGAAATTAAGGGAGTGATGTACCTGCTTACTTAAAGTGAGGGACTAGATATTTCTACACATTTCTTAATGTAAAAACGTCCATAAAAGACCCTTAAGAGAATGAAATTCATTTCATATATCTCTTCTACAACAATTTACTCCCAAAAAGAAATCCTAGAAGCTCCAAAGTGCTAGCCTGCAAGTTCACCATTAAAAATCTGAGAAAACCCTTTATTTTTCAAGTACAAGTTGGTGTAACATCTCCCATCTTAAGAAATTCAAGAGGAGGAACTGATTTCACCTTAAGGTAAGGCTACTGCCATATGTTAATTTTTTCATCCCTCTTTTGTGCTTGAATCGGTTAAGGGATTTGGTATGTGATAATGAGCTAAGAATTGTTCCTTTTACATGGTATGAGATTGGGGAATTTTCTGGTTAATTTCTCATGTTGGGACAACCATGGAGGGGAGTCCCCTTTAACTCAATTGTTAGCCTATTTGAGCATTTTAAATGTAATGTTAGTTGGATGCTCAAGGGACAGTGGTCGGAAACCGTGAGTTCATATTGCTACTGCCACATTTTGATGTTTAGTAACTGATTTGTGTATAGTAACATAAGGAGGCATGTGCAGAAGTCATGAGAACTTGTTAAAGGATAAAACGGTAAAGGGTGCAGTAACGTACCATCTAATTGGGCGTTGCATGAGCTTGCTGCCTGCAACCCCTTTTTATACTGTTTTGCATATGTTATAAACCCCAAGGAGTTTCAGGGGACCTTATTAAAAGGTCGTATTGTATATGACGTTATTAAAGAAGAAGGGGTGGAATGCATACCATCGGTTTGATAAGTATGGGTTTGCTGCCTGATTACTGTTTGCCAAGTTCAAGTAGCCCAATCTGTTGGTTAGCTACTAATATTAGTTCGGTTACTTGTTTCATTGTAGATTAATAATCGGAAAAGGAAGGAGGTTAATTCGTTGTACTATCTGTGTGGTACAGCAAGGTATGTAAGGCTATTCGATTCTATGTTCTTTGGCATGAACTCTCCTTGTGTCACTACCAACAAGTGAGCTTCCTAAGTGTTCTTTCAAGTAAAAGACACATAGTGGCAGCGGACAATCCCAAACACAGCTAACAATAGTTCCCCTCTCCTTAGTATGTCAAATTGCTTCAATATATGTGCGTCTTTACTTTTCCAAGTATTGGTATGAGAAAAGGGTAATTTCAGCAGTAGCTTTGTGATTCCTCCTGTCAATCAAATGAGGTCCATTGTGTCATTTGAGCTCTTATGTAATTCATTAGTGTTACATTTCCATCTTGTGTTATTGTTATTGCCCTAAATGCATATTCACATGTTTCCTACTACTGATCCACAGTTCTGATGCTAAAAAATAATTATGACCACCAAAATAACAATCTCAAAGATGAAAGAAACTATATGAAGGGGTATATGTGTAAGGGTGGCAGCGCAGGGGCAAATGCCTAGCATGGGTCGATCCCAATTTGTGTATAAGGGTGGCAGCCTAGGGGTGAAAGTCTAGCATGGGTCGATCCCAAATTCATATATTTGAGGACAGCATCTCAGGGGTTAAAATGCCTAGCATGGGTCATCCTCTTTTACCACTGATCAGTTGGTTATTTGTATCACATGCTTTACCGAGATCGCAATGTAAAGAAAATTACAGAAAAGAATATAATGTACATGATCCCACAACAGCAACAAGGGTGGTCTTTAATCTAATCTATGTAGTTACATATTGATACTTGATTTCAATTGAGCTCTTGTTTACATATGTTATTGCCTTACATATTAAGTACATTCTTCGTACTGACGTCCCTCTCGGGGGACGCTGCATTTCATGCTGCAGCCACAGGTACTCCAGCTAGTAGACCTCCCCAGTTGGAGCACAGGACACTCAGCTGCTATTGGTGAGCTCCAAGTTGATTCGGGGCTTAATCGAGTCTTTGGCATCTAGTTTGTTACCGTATAGTAGTTAAGGGTAAGGCGGGGCCTTGTCCCGACCTAAACAAAGGTTGTCTATCTTGTAGAGGCTTTGTAGACTAATGTATAAAGTTTGGTTGTGTCTTGTCTCTTAACAATTGTGGCCTCAACGGCCAAGTGTTTTACATAAGTTTTGGGCCTGTCTATGTCGGTCTTTTATCACTACAGGGCATATAAGCTTGTCATAGCTTCATAGTTATGATAGTTAAATGTATGGTAAGTAAAGGTTGTAAGTTGATTCTCCCGGGCCATTTAGACATCGGGTGCTTGTCCGTCTTAATTAGACTTGAGGCGTGACAAAAGTGGTATCAGAGTAGGTCATCCTACGGAGTCTACAAAGACGTGTCTATGTAGAGTCTTGCTTATGGATGTGTTGTGCACCACATCTATAAACAGGAGGCTACGGGACATGTAGGAGTTGTTTTTGTTGTTTCATCTTCTAAATCGTGCGATAGAGCCATATTGTAGGTGGATTATATCTAAACTCTAAATTGTTTTATTATAGCAAATATGCCGGTTACGAGAAGGAGTAAAAATACAAGTAAGCAAATAGATGTGGCTGCCGGAGAAGGGAGTAGCCAATCATTACCTAGACAAGCTAATCAAAGTGAGGCTCAAAATGAGTCTCTATCACAGACTTCCCCGACTCCTCCATCTCCAGATGATTTAAGGAGGGAAGCAGCACCTCGAGAACCCCCTATTAAATACTACTGAGCAAGATTTAAAGAATGCAGTCTAATTATTGACTCGTATAGTTGTTGGCCAAGGGCAAAGGCAAGAAGGTCCAATTGCAGGTACGAGTGGTGCAGATAGGGCTGCTAGTACGTGGATATGTGATTTTCTTAATTTGGACCCTCCATCATTCACCGGGTCAGATCCTAAAGAAGATCCGCAAGACTTTATTGATCAGATTCAACGAACTTTGGATGTTATGCATGTAAGTGGTAAAGAAGCAGTTGAGCTAGCAACATATAGACTCAGGGGTATGCCTATATTGTGGTATGAAGCTTGGAAGCAATCAAGGGTTACAGATGCACCTTTAGCTAGTTGGAAAGAGTTCAAAAAGGTATTTCTTGACCATTATCTGCCATTGGAGATCCGAGAGGCCCGTGCTGATCAGTTTTTAAATCTCCACCAAGGGAATATAAGCGTGAGGGAGTACAGTCTCAAGTTTAATTCTTTATCCAGGTATGCTCCTAATGTAGTGTCTACTATGGAGGATAGAGTTCATCGATATGTGGACAGATTAGATTCATATTTGGTTAGAGATTGTACCATTGCTTCTTTGAATAAAGACATGGATATAGCGAGGATGCAAGCTTTTGCACAAAACTTGGAGGATCAAAGGCAAAGAAGAAGGGCATAAGAGTTGGAAAGAGGGCAGTACAAGAGGGCCAAATCTACGGGGCAGTTTACCCAATCTCAAGGTGAGTTTAAGCCTCGATTTTCTAATAGAACGCCTAGGCCATAATTTTCCTACTCTACAGCTAGTGCTCCACCCCGAGGGTCTAGGGGTGATCAGTTTGGGCAAAGAGGTGAAAGCCAAAGCTCAAGAACAGCAGGGCACCAAGAGCAGGGAATTATGAGCCAATCAAGACCTCCTCGACAACTTTGTATACAATGCAGGAGAAATCACCTAGGCACATGTAGGTTTGGGACAGATGCTTGTTTTTGGTGTGGTACACCGGGACACATGATGAGAAATTGCCCTTAAAGGGGCATGGGTGGTATGGCACAACCTGCTGGATCGATTGCGCATCGTCTTCATCAGTTCCTTCTTTAGGCAGGGGTGCACAAATGTCTGCACTTCGTGGTAGAGGTGTTAGAGGGGCAGCTAGTTCTTGTGGAGTTCAGAATCGCACGTATGCCCTAGGAAATCGACAAAATTTGGAGGCTTCACCGGATGTGGTTACAGGTACATTATCCATCTTTTCACATATTGTATATGCATTAATTGATCCAAGGTCTACACTATCATATGTCACTCCATTGATTGCTGCAAAGTTCAAAAGAACACTGATAGCATCCAAGGAAGCTCTACTCCATTGAAGGACAAGGATGACGCTTTAGAGACTCCAAGGAGGCCCATAACAAGATCTCAAACCAAGGAGTTCAATGATAAGCTCAATGGGCTTCAATCGCTGATCCAAAGGTTTCTTATTGGGGAAGAAGAGCTCAAG
>NC_064283.1:45715043-45719149 GCF_019186545.1 Solanum stenotomum | reverse complement strand
GGTCATATTGTATCTGATGAAAGAGTAAGGGTTGATACCCAAAAGATAGAAGCTGTGAAGAACTGGCCAAGACCTACAACACCTACGGAGGTTCGTAATTTCCTTGGGCTGGCAGGTTATTATAGAAGGTTTGTTGAAGGATTTTCTTTTATTTCCGCACCATTAACAAAACTAACACAAAAAGAAGTCAAGTTCCAGTGGAGCGATGCATGTGAAAGAAGCTTCCAAGAACTGAAGAATAAATTGACTTCTACACCTGTATTGGTACTTCCAGAAGGAACGGAAGGGTACGTAGTGTATTGTGATGCATCGGGAGTGGGCTTAGGATGTGTGTTGATGCAGCATGGTAAGGTGATAGCTTATGCCTCAAGGCAGTTGCGGTCACATGAGAAAAACTATCCAACCCATGATCTAGAGCTAGCAGCAGTTGTGTTTGCTTTGAAGATATAGCGCCACTACTTGTATGGTATTCACGTTGATATATATACTGATCACAAGAGTTTGTAATACATCTTTAAGCAAAAGGATCTGAATTTGAGGCAACGAAGGTGGCTTGAGTTATTAAAAAATTATGACATTGATATCTTGTATCATCCCGAGAAGGCAAATGTTGTAGCTGATGCTTTAAGTCGTAAAATGATGGGAAGCACTTATGAGCAGTCCATAGGAAGGCAGCAAATAACTAGAGATCTACGTCAATTAGCAAGCTTGGGGGTTCGCCTTCTTGAATCGCCAGATGAAGGAGTTATTGTGCAAAATGTTGCAGAATCCTCATTTGTAACGGAGGTGAAAGAGAAGCAGTACACGGATCCTATCCTATTACAACTTAAGGAGAATGTACAACAAGGTATGACAAAGGCATTTGAGCTTACAGAAGAGGGAGTACTTCAATGCCAAAACAGATTGTGTGTACCTATAGATGGACTAAGAAGGAGGATTATGACGGAAGCACATCATTCAAGATATTCTGTCCATCCAGGATCAACAAAAATATAGCATGACTTGAAAGAAGTATATTGGTGGGGTGACATGAAGAAGAGCATTGCAGAATTTGTAGCTCAATGTCCAAATTGTCAACAAGTTAAAGTAGAGCACCAGAAGCCTGGAGGTTATATGCAGCGTATAGAACTTCCAATTTGGAAGTGGGATATGATTAATATGGATTTTGTCACTGGTTTACCTCGCTCATTTTGGAAGTTTGATTCCATATGGGTGATTATTGATAGACTCACCAAAGCAGCGCACTTCTTACCGGTCAAGACTACTTATACAGTTGAAGAGTATGCAAAGTTGTATATTAAAGAGATAGCTCGGCTACATGGAGTGCCAAGCTCTATTATATCTGATAGAGGAGCTCAATTCACCGCAAACTTTTGGAAGTCATTTCAGAAGAGTTTTGGGAATGCAGGTGAATTTAAGCACAGCCTTTCACCCTCAAACGTATGGTCAGGCAGAACGTACAATCCAAACACTTGAGGATATGTTGCGAGCTTGTATATTAGACTTCAAAGGTAGTTGATATGATCATTTGCCGCTTATTGAGTTTGCTTACAACAACAGCTACCATTCAAGTATCAGAATGGCACCTTATGAAGCATTATATGGGAGAAAGTGCAGGTCACCGATCGGATGGTTTGAAGCGGGCGAAACTGCCTTATTTGGGCCAGATCTTGTTCATCAAGCTATAGAAAAAGTTAAGGTGATACAACAACGATTAGCAACAGCTCAAAGCTGACATAAATCATATGTAGATAATAGAAGGAGAGGATTGGAATTTTTCATAGGAGATTAGGTATTTTTGAAGGTATCCCTAATGAAAGGGGTAATGAGATTTGGTAAAAAGGGGAAGCTGAGTCCGCGCTATATAGGGCCATATAAAATTATTTGAAGAGTTGGTCAAGTCGCGTATGAGTTAGAGCTACCTCCAGAGCTCTCAACAGTCCATCCAGTAATTCATGTCTCAATGCTTCGAAAATGCATAGGCGACCCATCTCGTATCACTCCTACGGAAGATGTACACGTTACAGAAGATCTCACTTATGAAGAAGTACCCATCTCAATTTTGGATCGACAAGTTAATAAACTAAGAAATAAAGAAATAGCTTCTGTAAAAGTACTATGGAGAAACCAGCAAGTTGAAGAAGTTACATGGGAGGCGGAAGAAGCAATGAAGTCCAAATATCCTCATTTATTTCAATCCGAGGAGAAGGGTCAAAGTGCTGAGTTGAGACAGTAACAAGTAAGTATAAGTCTGTGCGTATTATGTGGCTAACAGTAGAATTCAACATAGGCTTAAATGAACTTGATTGGAGCTGAATAATTAGGCAAACATTCGAGGACGAATGTTCCTAAGGAGGGGAGGATGTAACGTTCCATATTTTGCATATACTAGTTCTATGTGAGTAGTGAGGGTTTGAAATAGGTTTGACAATATTCGAAAGAGGTTTGAGGCTAAATAGAGTAAGTAAAGTATAATTTGTCATAGTAATCAACCTACTTGCTTAAGCTACTGATTCGGATGTCTTACGTAATTAAGTTACTTACGTACATGTGTAGCTTACGTAGAAAGGATGACATAGGTTCTTAGTGGTAGATTAACTGCTGACCTACTTAAATAAGTGGTAAGTAGGTGATGCACCTGCATAGGAAATATGTGGACTGCATTTTAAAAGAAAAGGGCAACTAGGTGATGCAACTACTTAAAGAACTTGTGGCAGAAATTAAGGGAGTGATGTACCTGCTTACTTAAAGTGAGGGACTAGATATTTCTACACATTTCTTAATGTAAAAACATCCATAAAAGACCCTTAAGAGAATGAAATTCATTTCATATATCTCTCACTTGTTTCACAGCAATTTACTCCCAAAAAGAAACCCTAGAAGCTCCAAAGTGCTGGTTTGCAAGTTCACCATTAAAAATCTGAGAAAACCCTTTATTTTTCAAGTACAAGTTGGTGTAACATCTCCCATCTTAAGAAATTCAAGAGGAGGAACTGATTTCACCTTAAGGTAAGGCTACTGCCATATGTTAATTTTTTCATCCCTCTTTTGTGCTTCAATCAGTTAAGGGATTTGGTATGTGTTAATGAGCTAAAAATTGTTCCTTTTACATGGTGTGAGATTGGGGAATGTTCTGGTTGATTGTGCATGCTGGGACAGCCATGGAGGGGAGTCCTTTTTAACTCAATTGTTAGCCCATTTGAGCATTTTAAGTGTAATGATAGTTGGATGCTCAAGGGACAGTGGTCGGAAACCGTGAGTTCATATTGTTACTGCCACATTCTGATGTTTAGAAACTGATTTGTGTATAGTAACATAAGGAGGCATGTGCAGAAGTCATGAGAACTTGTTAAAGGATAAAACGGTAAAGGGTGTAGTAACGTACCATCTAATTGGGCGTTGCATGAGATTGCTGCCTACAACCCCTTTGTATATTGTTTTGCATATGTTATAAAGCCCGAGGAGTTTCAGGGGACCTTATTAGAAGGTCGTATTGTAGATGACGTTATTAAAGGAGAAGGGGTGGAATGCATACCATTGGTTTGATAAATATGGGTTTGCTGCCTGATTACTATTTGCCAAGTTCAAGTAGCCCAATCTGTTGGTTAGCTACTAATATTAGTTGTGTTACTTGTTTCATTGTAGATTAATAATTGGAAAAGGAAGGAGGTTAATTCGTTGTACTATCTGCGTGGTACATCAAGGTATGTAAGGCTATTCGATTCTATATTCTTTGGCATGAACTCTGCTTGTGTCACTACCAACAAGTGAGCTTCCTAGGTGTTCTTTCAAGTAAAAGACACATAGTGGCATCGTACAATCCCAAACACAGCTAACAATAGTTCCCCTCTCCTTAGTATGTCGAATTGCTTCAATATATGTGCATCTTTACTTTTCCAAGTATTGGTATGAGAAAAGGGTAATTTCAGCAGTAGCTTTGTGATTCCTCCTGTCAATCAAATGAGGTCCATTGTGTCATTTGAGCTCTTATGTAATTCATTAGTGTTACATTTCCATCTTGTGTTATTGTTACTGCCCTAAGTGCATATTCACATGTTTCCTACTACTGATCCACAGTTCTGATGCTCAAAAATAATTATGACCAC